>NW_027495370.1:0-230996 GCF_021521415.1 Bidens hawaiensis | reverse complement strand
GCGCCTGAACCCTCGTTATTGGCTGCCCCGTCAGTGTAGAGTCGCCAGACATCATTGATGTCTTGTGCTGGAGAGGGTTGAGCCTCTTCCTGGCACTCTTTTTCCCGTGATGCAGGCACTTCTGTAATAAAGTCGGCCAGAACCTGGCCTTTTATGGCTGGTCTTGGCTTATACTTTATCGCGTACTCTCCCAACTCAATTGCCCATTTGGCTAGGCGTCCCGATAACTCGGGTTTGCCTAGAACGTTTGCAAGTTTGAAGTTGGAGAGAATGGTGATTGGGTGACCCTGGAAATATCGTCTTAACCTGCGTGAAGCGTGTATAAGTGCTAAGACTAATTTTTCGAGGGTAGAGTACCGGGTTTCTACGTCTGTTAAGATACGGCTGACATAATAGATTGGCATCTGGATGCCTTTTCGCTCTACTAGCAGGACTGCCCCGGTTGCTCTATCAGTTGTGGAAAGGTATAGGATTAACTCCTCTCCCGCTTCTGGTGCTGTGAGTGTTGGGAGTTCGATCAAGCGTGACCGAATCTCCTGAAAAAGCTGCTTCCGCTTCTGGTGTCCAGCGGAAGTGCGTTTTCTTCAAACAGTTTCTCAACGTTGACACGAAGGGAAACGATTTATCCGCGTGGTTTGCCAAAAAGCGATTAAGTGCCACTAGTCGTCCATTCAGTGTCTGAGCCTGTTTGATGGTAGTAGGTGATTCCATTTTGATAATGGCTTCGACCTTTTAAGGGTTCGCTCTGAAGCCATCTTTAGTGACGATGACCCCCAAGAACTTCCCTTCTTCCATTCAAAGGCACACTTGCTCGGGTTGAGCTTCATGTTTATCTTCCTGAGCGTGTTGAAAGTTTCTTCGATGTCTTTCAACATCGCTTCTGGGTCAGGGCTTTGGATGACCAAGTCATCCATGTAGACTTCTAAGTTCCTCCCAATTTGGGACTGAAACTCTTTGTCCATCAGGCGTTGGTATGTGGACCCCGGCATTCTTAAGTCCGAATGGCATCATTTGATAACAAAATGTGCCATCGGGCGTCCGAAAAGCGGTTTTGTCCTGATCATCAACGGCCATGTGGATTTGATGGTACCCCTTATACGCGTCCAGGAAGCATTTAAGGCGGAATGGTGCCAACGAATCCACCTTAAGATCAATTTCAGGTAACGGATAACAATCTTTGGGGCATGCTTTGTTCAAATCTTTGAAATCTATGCACATGCGCCATTGTTTGTCATTCTTCGGTACCATAACGGGATTTGCAACCCAAGTTTGATATCTACTAACGCGTAAGATGCCTGCGTCAAGAAGTTCCTTGACTTGGGTTCTACACGCGTTAGTTTGTTCTGGCCCCATTACTCTGCGCTTTTGTACGATCGGTGTGACAGCCGGATCGCATTTGAGCTTATGCTCTGCCTTACTCCGGGGTACACCAGTCATGTCAGCTGGTGTCCACGCGAAGATTGTAACACCCCGACCAAAGGCGGATTATACATCGGGGCGCCACATATTGTTTTCATTACTCGTGACACTATTGGGTGTCAATATTTAATAAATACATTCATTCGCGCACAAGCGCAAAGTAAAAGTAAGATAACATAAATCATCATAAATCAATATATTATAAATCATAATATTCGAACAGCAATAACTTGTCTTGATACATTTTAATCTAGGTCCAAAATAAGAGAACTTCCTATGTGTCCACAAGCTCCAAAACAGCTACTGCAAACCTGAACATGTGTTAAAATAAACGTCAAACACTTGCGTGTTGGTGAGAAATCAAGTTTAATACAATACATAGATAACAATAAATCTGCGCGCAACATGTGTATGTCTGGTTTTCAACAAGGGTGTAATCTGATCGGGACCAACTCTAAGATTCATAGACTGCCAGTGCTCACAATTGAGCTCACAAACAAGACAAACTGTGCATGTGCAAACAAAAGAGAAAATCATAAACGATAGTTCTCCCGTGTTCATCTAATGGTACCATGAGAACTGCGGAATAGACCGACAAGACGGTTAATGATCCACACATACAAATAAACAGCCAAGTCTACGTCCTCAACACATGGATACTGCGCGACTAAAGTTCATAAAAAAGTTTAAGACTCTAAGTTTGTATGAACACATGAACATCCCAAAACATTAAAAGCAAAAAGGGATTAGGTACGAGATTACTCACTTGATAAACGATGCGGTGTAAGATAAAGCAAGAACCAACTTTAAACAAGCACAAGTTAACCTATAAATAAGATTATTGTTTTAATGATTTGTTTTAAGTCTTGATTATAAGTTAGCATAATTAATAAGTAAATTATTATATATAATATATATTACCGGAAAACAGGGCAGAACAGGGAGGAAGACGGAGGCAGAGAGGGAGGCGGCAGAGAGAGCAAGGAGCAAGAGAGATTAAGTGTTTTGTGTGTGTAGTGTTAGGAAAAATAATACTATTATTTATAGAGAAACCCTAGGGAACACAATCCCTAGAAAAGGGGAAAAAGATCTCAAAAAGTAAAAGATTCCAAAGTAAAAGATATCAAAAGATATGGCAGCAGGAAAAAAAGAGAAAAAGCTGACAGGGAACAGTAAAAAGGCATGGGCAGGTCAGATAAAGGTACTGGTCAGGCATGGAAAAAGCAGATCTCAAAAGATAATGTCAGTCACTTTTTCTGCCAACCAATGGGGTTGGTGCGCATGCTGCGCCGAAAGTAACTTTTCAGACATAAAGCAGGTTAGGTCAACAGCACAAAAGATAAGACAACACAAAAGCAAACGGCTAGATTAAACAGAAGAAAACTCAAAGGGTTTAGCGCGAGAAAGCTCGAGCGCGAAGGCAGACACAGAAGGTCAAGAGAGCGCGAGCGCGAAGGCAGACAGAACTAACCTTAACGCGTCGCGGAAAGAACTACATTTCTAAGCGCGCCGCGGGAAGAATCACATTTCTCAGCGCGCCGCGGGAGGAACTAAAATTCCTAGCGCGCCGCGGGAAGAACTATAATTCTTCGCGCGTCGAGGGATGAACTACGATTCTTAGCGCGCTGCGAGAAGAACTACAAATCCTTAGCGCGTCGCGGGAAGAACTACCGTTCTTAGCGCGCTGCGAGAAGAATTACAATTCTTAGCGCGCTGCGAGAAGAGTTCGTCTCGCGTATCGCTGAAACAGGTGGTCTTCACGCAGGATTCCTTGTAAGGGGTCTGGCGCGTGGAGCTGCGCAGACAACCTTAGGCGGGAAGGAACAAAGGACAAGCAAAGAGTTAGAAGAAAAAGAGGGAAACAAGGCGTAAGGGCGGGACGGCGACAAGAGGGAAAAGAAGGCGGAAAGAGAGAAGGAGAGGGACGGGACGGCGGAAAGAAAGAGAGAGAAAGAGGCGGGAAGGAAAATATATATTATTATTAAAAGTAAAATATAAGTATAAATAAATACTAGATCATAAAAGAAAGAGATCGGGTCAGAGAAACGGGTACCTGGGTCGGGTCGGATCGGGCAGATGTTACAGTCTCCCCTACTTTAAGAAATTTCGTCCCGAAATTTATCTCGAAGTAGGTGGCGCAGAGAACAGGTGCGGGTACTTGATCTTCATTTGATCTTCCCTTTCCCATGTAAACTCGGCTCCGCGCTTGGACTCTCAACGAACTTTCACGATAGGGATACGACTGCGCTTGGTTTGCTTTACCTCGCGATCCATAATCTCAACAGGCTTCTCAACGAAATGCATAGTTTCATCAACTTGAACTTCATCAAGTGGAATGTGAAGGTTCTCGTCAGCTAAACACTTCTTGAGATTGGATACATGGAACGTTGGATGCACATTACTGAGCGCGGGCGGCAAGTCAAGTCTGTAGGCAACTTTTCCTACACGCGCGAGAATCTTGAATGGACCAACATAACGAGGAGCAAGCTTACCTTTCTTCCCAAAGCGGACAACACCTTTCCAGGGCTACACTTTGAGGAGAACAAGATCACCAACTTGAAATTCGATAGGCTTCCGCCTACGATCTGCGTAACTCTTCTGTCGGCTTCTGGCAGTCAGCAGACGATCACGGATCTTGGCGATTTTATCGGTTGTCTCTTGAACAAGTTCGGGTCCTGTGATTTGAGTTTCACCCACTTCGCTCCAACAGATCGGGGAGCGGCACTTACGACCGTAAAGTGCTTCAAATGGGGCCATACCGATACTGGAATGATAGCTGTTATTATAAGAGAACTCGATCAAAGGCAGGTGCGAATCCCAATTACCTCCAAAATCAAGAACACAAGATCGGAGCATATCCTCAAGAGTTTGAATAGTTCGCTCAGACTGACCGTCAGTCTGAGGATGATATGCCGTACTTATGTCCAAGCGAGTTCCTAGCGCAGATTGGAGAGATTTCCAAAAGCGAGATATAAAACGGCCATCGCGATCGGATATGATGCTCAAAGGAGTACCATGACGGCAGACAATTTTCTTGACATAAATCTGCGCGAGTTGCTCAACACGGTAGTTTTCACGAATGGGCAGAAAGTGAGCAGACTTAGTCAAACGATCCATTATTACCCAAATGCTATCATGTTTGCTTGCTGTCAAAGGTAACTTGGTAATAAAGTCCATCGCTACACATTCCCATTTCCACGTAGGAATTTCTGGTTGTTCGAGCAAACCAGATGGGCGTTGGTGTTCAGCTTTCACTTTAGAACAAGTCAGACATTTAGCTACGAACACAGCAATATCCTTTTTCATACCGGGCCACCAATAAGTAATGCGCAAATCCTTGTACATCTTATCAGCGCCGGGATGAATAGAATATCGAGATTTGTGCGCTTCACTCAGGATATCAGCGCGAAGATTCTCATCACAGGGAATCCAGATGCGATTGAGATAGCAGAGAATTCCACCCAGATTAGGGACAAAATGCGCTTCCGCGCCACAAGCTAACTCGGCGCGAAGGTTACCATTACTGATGGATGCGCGCTGCGCGTCACGAATACGCGATTCAAGGTTGCTTTGAATCGGCGCGAAGTGAAGCTGGGTGCGCGGCAAGATACAGTTAAGTTGGCAGGGTTTTCGGCTGAGCGCGTCGGCTACCACATTAGCCTTACCAGGATGATACCGGATCTCACAATCGTAATCGCTGATGAGTTCGTTCCATCGGCGTTGCCTCATGTTAAGTTCCTTTTGATCAAAGATATGCTGAAGGCTTTTATGGTCAGTGTAGAGGATACACTTAGTACCATAAAGGTAGTGTCTCCAGATTTTCAAGGCAAAAACAACTGCACCAAGTTCGAGGTCGTGAGTTGTATAATTCTTTTCATGAACCTTAAGTTGCCTTGATGCGTAAGCGATAACCTTGCCTCGTTGCATAAGAACACAACCGAGACCTTGGTTGGAGGCATCGCAGTACACGACAAAATCATCATTACCCTCAGGTAGCGCAAGAACAGGAGCTTCACACAACAATCGCTTGAGCGATAGAAAGGCTTCTTCTTGCTTCGAGCCCCAAATATATGGTTTACCTTTGTGCGTTAGAGCTGTTAAAGGCAAAGCGATCTTCGAGAAGTTCGAAATGAAGCGCCGGTAATAACCAGCTAAGCCCAGAAAGGAACGGATCTCAGAAGGAGAGGATGGCGTAATCCAGTTCTTGATTGCTTCAATTTTGGATGGGTCGACATGAATACCCATCTTGTTCACAACATGGCCAAGAAACTGTACTTCATCAGACCAGAATTCACACTTGGAAAGCTTAGCATAGAGCTGCTCGGTTCGAAGCTTTTGCAACACCAACCGAAGATGTTGCTCATGCTCGGCCTTGGTCTTAGAATACACCAGAACATCATCGATAAACACGATCACGAATTTATCCAAGAAAGGCCTACACACCCGATTCATTAGATCCATGAAAACGGCGGGTGCGTTGGTTAAACCAAAGGACATGACCAAGAATTCAAAATGGCCATAACGAGTTCGAAAAGCAGTCTTCGGAACATCTTCATCGCGGATGCGCAACTGGTGATAACCAGAGCGGAGATCAATCTTGGAAAAACAAGAGGCACCTTGGAGTTGATCAAAGAGGTCGTCAATACGTGGTAAGGGATACCGGTTTTTAATGGTGAGTTTGTTCAACTCGCGGTAATCGATACACATGCGAAACGATCCATCTTTCTTTTTAACGAACAACACCGGAGCACCCCAGGGCGAAGAGCTAGGGCGGATGAATCCTTTAGCAGTCAACTCTTGAAGTTGGCTTGCCAATTCTTGCATCTCAGCGGGCGCAAGACGGTAAGGAGATTTAGCTACGGGGGAAGCACCAGGGACAAGATCAATACGGAACTCGACTTCACGAGCGGGAGGGATACCAGGAAGATCATCAGGAAAAACTTCAGGAAAATCACGCACAACAGGGATATCGCGAAGCTTCTTCTCTTCAGCAGGTTTGACCACATGGGCTAAAAATGCAATACACTTCTTCCGCATGAGTCTTTGGGCTTCGGCGCAAGACATAAGCTTAAGACCACTGGAGGGTTTTTCGCCGTAGATGTGAAGATCACCGTTTTCTCGAGGAATGCGAATCAACTTCTTGGCGCAAATAACTTCGGCGCGATTATGCGAAAGCCAATCCATACCAATAATAACATCAAAACTTCCAAGAGGCATGGGGATGAGGTCGATCAGAAAATCGTTTTCGTTAAGGTTAAGCGTGCAATCTTTAATCACCGAGTTAATTAAAACAGTTTCGCCATTAGCCAATTCAACTGAAAAATTCTCTTTTAAATCGCTGCGCGGTCGCGCAAGCTTCTGCTCGAAGGCGCGAGAGATAAAACTTCGATCGGCGCCAGTATCAAAAAGTACAGAAGCATAAAATCCGTTAAGCAAAAATGTACCATTAACTACGTCATTATTCGCTTGCGCTTGGTGCGCGGTTATGTTAAAAGCTCGTCCGCGTGTCACTTGGTTCGAAATCTGGTTCACCGGATTCGCTTGTGTAATCTGAACTTGTAGTCTCGGGCACGCGTTCCGGAAATGACTGGGATCACCGCAGTTAAAGCACGATCTGGGTCGTGGGTTTTGGTAGGTTGGTTGAGGGTTTTGCGGGTAGACTGGTGGTGTTGGCGCAATTGGATTGGCGGGAAGGACTCTACAGTTTTCTGCAAGGTGACCAGCGCGGCCACATCGGGTACAAAGTCGACATGGGACTTGAGGTGGGTGGTGGAGTCTACAGGTTGGGCAAAAGGGATGGTTTCCTGTGTAAGGTTTCTTAGTTGGCGGGGCAGGGAGTGCTGGATTGGTTAAGGCATAGTTGTGGACTACAGGAGGTGTTGGGTAGGCTGACAGAGGGTTAGGCGCATAAACTGGAGGTTGGTAGATGGGTTGCTGGACAATGGGCGGGTTGGTAAGCGCATAGGCCTTGCGCCTGCGCTTGAGGTTGTTACGGTTTGAGGGTTCAGGTTTGGTTTCTGTTGGTTCAGGGGCAGTCTTGGTGAGTTTGGTCTTCTCAGATCCCCGCAGGAACAGGGTTCCTGCTCTGACATGGTTGTCGCTGAGCACAGCGGCCAACTCGATGGCGTCAGAGAGGGTAACTGGGTTTCTAGCCCATACAGAATCTTGAATTTCCATGGGGAGACCCCCAAGGAATTTCTCTATGGCTCGGCGGGAAGGGGTAACAAGGTGAGGGACAAGCAGGCTTAGTTCATGGAAGCGCGTCGCGTACTCGCGCGCTTCACCGCTGTATTGCTTCAAGTTCCAGAATTCTTCCTCCAGGCGCTTAACTTCGTTGGGAGGGCAGAATTCTCGCGTCAGAATTTCCTTGAATTCCTCCCATGTCATGCTAGAAGCAGTTTCTGCGCCACGCGCATGAGCTACTCCATTCCACCATGTAAGCGCTCTAGATTCCAGGACACTGGAAGCATATAGGGTTCGTCTGTCTGAGGGGCATTGGGTGTGGAGGAAAGTGTTTTCTATTTTCTCAAGCCACTGGAGCATCACGGTGGCTCCTTCAAGACCTGTGAACTTTGGAGGGTTACCCGCGTTAAAGGACTTAATGTTATAACTGGAGGTATTGTTTTGGCTCAAGGCTTGGGCTATCGCGGCGGCCATTTCCTGGGAACGTTGCTGCGAGCGTCTGCGCGCGGCTTCTTTCTTCTTGAGATGGCGAGCTGATAGTGGAGGCATTCTATAAAAGTTTTAATTTTAGTTAATATCTTGATTTTAGCGCAAAGTTTTAATCTTATAAAGCTTGGTTTCGCAGAGTTAGATACGATCAAAAGTTAAAGTAAAATAAATGACTTTAAATGCAGACTTAATAAAGGTAACAAATTCGAATCGAGAATCGACAATTCATGTATCACCATGACCTTCCAAATTCTCAATTTAAAATATACGAGCAAACGAGTATTGGAGATTGACGATTCATGTATCACCATGACTTTTCAATCTTCAATATAAAATACACAAGAAAATGAGTATTGGAAGTTGACAATTCATGTATCACCATGACTTTTCAAGTCTCCAACCTCAGAACATAATCGTAAATGGAAATTGAAAATCAACTATTCATGTATCACCATGACTTTTCGGATTTTCAAACCCAACAAACGAATATGTAAGTAAAATCAATAAAAATCGAAATTCAACAAAAATCGAAATATCGCGAAATAAAACATAAAATCATACACTGCGCAAGCGCGAGCATATTCATAAATAACGAGTAATTAACAATAAGCGCGCAAACATGAGATTTCTCTCATGCGCGAGAAGGGACTCTTAGGTATTCTAGGCCGTTACGTCTAACCACCTATCCTAAAGTCAACGAGCCCTGATACCAATCTGTAACACCCCGACCAAAGGCGGATTATACATCGGGGCGCCACATATTGTTTCATTACTCGTGACACTATTGGGTGTCAATATTTAATAAATACATTCATTCGCGCACGCGCAAAGTAAAAGTAAGATAACATAAATCATCATAAATCAATATATTATAAATCATAATATTCGAACAGCAATAACTTGTCTTGATACATTTTAATCTAGGTCCAAAATAAAGAGAACTTCCTATGTGTCCACAAGCTCCAAAACAGCTACTGCAAACCTGAACATGTGTTAAAATAAACGTCAAACACTTGCGTGTTGGTGAGAAATCAAGTTTAATACAATACATAGATAACAATAAATCTGCGCGCAACATGTGTATGTCTGGTTTTCAACAAGGGTGTAATCTGATCGGGACCAACTCTAAGATTCATAGACTGCCAGTGCTCACAATTGAGCTCACAAACAAGACAAACTGTGCATGTGCAAACAAAAGAGAAAATCATAAACGATAGTTCTCCCGTGTTCATCTAATGGTACCATGAGAACTGCGGAATAGACCGACAAGACGGTTAATGATCCACACATACAAATAAACAGCCAAGTCTACGTCCTCAACACATGGGATACTGCGCGACTAAAGTTCATAAACAAGTTTAAGACTCTAAGTTTGTATGAACACATGAACATCCCAAAACATTAAAAGCAAAAAGGGATTAGGTACGAGATTACTCACTTGATAAACGAGGCGGTGTAAGATAAAGCAAGAACCAACTTTAAACAAGCACAAGTTAACCTATAAATAAGATTATTGTTTTAATGATTTGTTTTAAGTCTTGATTATAAGTTAGCATAATTAATAAGTAAATTATTATATATAATATATATTACCGGAAAACAGGGCAGAACAGGGAGGAAGACGGAGGCAGAGAGGGAGGCGGCAGAGAGAGCAAGGAGCAAGAGAGAATAAGTGTTTTGTGTGTGTAGTGTTAGGAAAAATAATACTATTATTTATAGAGAAACCCTAGGGAACACAATCCCTAGAAAAGGGGAAAAAGATCTCAAAAAGTAAAAGATTCCAAAGCAAAAGATATCAAAAGATATGGCAGCAGGAAAAAAAGAGAAAAAGCTGACAGGGAACAGTAAAAAGGCATGGGCAGGTCAGATAAAGGTACTGGTCAGGCATGGAAAAAGCAGATCTCAAAAGATAATGTCAGTCACTTTTTCTGCCAACCAATGGGGTTGGTGCGCATGCTGCGCCGAAAGTAACTTTTCAGACATAAAGCAGGTTAGGTCAACAGCACAAAAGATAAGACAACACAAAAGCAAACGGCTAGATTAAACAGAAGAAAACTCAAAGGGTTTAGCGCGAGAAAGCTCGAGCGCGAAGGCAGACACAGAAGGTCAAGAGAGCGCGAGCGCGAAGGCAGACAGAACTAACCTTAACGTGTCGCGGAAAGAACTACATTTCTAAGCGCGCCGCGGGAAGAATCACATTTCTCAGCGCGCCGCGGGAGGAACTAAAATTCCTAGCGCGCCGCGGGAAGAACTATAATTCTTCGCGCATCGAGGGATGAACTACGATTCTTAGCGCGCTGCGAGAAGAACTACAAATCCTTAGCGCGTCGCGGGAAGAACTACCGTTCTTAGCGCGCTGCGAGAAGAATTACAATTCTTAGCGCGCTGCGAGAAGAGTTCGTCTCGCGTATCGCTGAAACAGGTGGTCTTCACGCAGGATTCCTTGTAAGGGGTCTGGCGCGTGGAGCTGCGCAGACAACCTTAGGCGGGAAGGAACAAAGGACAAGCAAAGAGTTAGAAGAAAAAGAGGGAAACAAGGCGTAAGGGCGGGACGGCGACAAGAGGGAAAAGAAGGCGGAAAGAGAGAAGGAGAGGGACGGGACGGCGGAAAGAAAGAGAGAGAAAGAGGCGGGAAGGAAAATATATATTATTATTAAAAGTAAAATATAAGTATAAATAAATACTAGATCATAAAAGAAAGAGATCGGGTCAGAGAAACGGGTACCTGGGTCGGGTCGGATCGGGCAGATGTTACAAAGATGTCGGCGTTCCTTTGTAATAAGCGCTTAAGTAAGGTGCGTGTGGGATCAACAATTGTTGGGCCAATGGTTACGGCCTGGTCAGGGTACTTGCCATTGAAGGCCCATCTTTCTGGTTCGGTGATGGTTGGTTTAGCCATCTTTGGTTTGGGTTTAGATGAGACAGATGCGATGCATACCTGGGGAATGCCGGTGATCATCACTACACCCTCAGCTGTTGGCCATCCCATCATGCCGTGGACTGAGGATACCACGGCATTTAATCTTGCCATCCCGTCTCTCCCGAAGAGAATGTCGTACGTGTGGTGTGGCTTCCTCATCACGACAAAGTCCACATCTTCTGTGCGGGAGTGTTTTCCATCTGTAAGAGTGACGGGGAAAGATAGGATACCCAGGGAGGTGCTTGTGCTGCCATCAAACCCTTCCATCGAGGCGCAGATCGTTTCCAGGCGCTCCTTGTCTTCGTCATCTAGCTTGTCGAAGAACTGCCTGTACATCACCGTTGACGAGGCGCCGTTGTCAGCAAGAGTGCGAGAAGTGATGTAGTGCCCCAGCTGGCTTTTTATGACGATAGGGCCTTCTTTGCTGGGTCCTCCTGGCACTCGCGGGAAGCGCACCTCAGCTTCCTTCCACGCGCATGGTTCTGGCGTTTGCCTTTTTCTTCCTCTGATGTTGCCATGAACCATGTTGATGCTGATGTCAACGGGCTTTCGTCCGTTGCCCCGGTACCGGTTGTCGTTCCGTCCTCCCTTCTTGATTGATGCCACCAGGTGTGCCAATCTTCCATCCTTGACGAATGCTTCAACAATATCTTTCAAGGATGTACACTCTTCCGTACCATGACCTTTTGTCCCGTGGAAGTCACAGGATTTGCTCTGATCCGCATTAGGTCGGTGCCGGATCACTGGAGCTTTTGGCCACGGTAGCTTTTCCGTGGCAAATATCTCCGTGACGCTTTTGGTGAGTGGCGTCCACCGGTGCTTTTGGCTTGAAGGGTGTGTGTGATTTCTTCCGCCAACAAGAGGGCGAGAGCTGGATGAGGTGTCAAAGTTTACCCTTGACTGCCAGATACCTAGCTTCCGTTTTTTGTTCTGCCGGGCGATCCGGACATTGTTCTCTCTTGTCCTCTGCGTGTAGAGGTGTGTACTCTGGGGGAGGTCCCTTCCCAGTTGCTTCTCTGTCTCGGCAAAGCGCTTGGCCGCCGTCATGATGGCATCCCATGTTGATGGCATGCCATCCTTACCCGTCAATGTGCGGATAAGCTCCGGGTATTCGGCGCCTTGGATGAAAGCGGCGCGAACAAGATCTTCACTTACGTTGCCGAGACTTAGCTTTTTGGAGTTGAAGCGGGTGATGAAGTCTAATAAAGATTCATCCTCCTCTCTAACGCAGTTGAGGATTGTCCACTGTTCCTCGGTGTATTTCCTCTGTTGGCTGAAGTGCTGGCTGAACTTGTTCTGAAAGTCCGCCCAGTCATATATGTGGTGGACCGGTAAACGATCGAACCATGCCCTGGCCGCTCCAACCAGAGTCATCTGGAACATATAACACCACGTGGGTTCCGTCCAGTTACTGACGGTTGCCCCCGCAATGAATCTGTTCAAGTGGTCGTCTGGGTCGGATAGACCATCATAAGTGCCAATGTTAGACATTTGTTTGGCACTTCTCGGGGCGATTGCTTCCGCAATGTCCTTTGCAAACTTTGACTTTCCTGCATTTGTAGCAGTTGGCTTAAAGGTTTTTGAGAAGTCACGCGGGTTTCTCTCCGCATTTGTTGGTTTAAAAGCTTCCCCAAAATTCCTTTTTGGCTGGAAGTCCGTTTCCTTACGCTTCCCTTTCGCCTTATGGCGAGGGTTTGCGTCGGTGTCGGATTCTTCTCTCTCGTCGTCTGAGTACTCGCCCTCGCTGTTCATAATGAGATGTTGGCGAGTACTGCCGAATTCGTCAGCCTGTTGAACTAAACGCAAGCGTTCATCCAATTCAGCTTGGAACTCTCACAGACATGATCAATACTCAACTAGAGGAATCTTAAAGTCAACTTTTAGACTTAATTGTTCTCCCTAATTTTTACTATGTGGATTTTTTTTAAGTCAACTTAACTTCAGGAGGAATTAAATACGAATTTATAATTAACTTTTGTTGCTTTATTAAATGTATAAAATAGTTTTCTTATATACATTATAACTTGATATTAGGGACCAAACAGGTTCTAAGGTCGTAAAAGGTTAAAGAGTAAATTGTTAATTTCTCAAAAGTTGCAATCGTGGTGATGATACAAACTCTTCATGTAATTTCAATTTTATAATACCAAAATTGAGTTTTATCAAGGACATATGCATGAAATTCACCCGTCGGAAGGAGATGAAGTTCTCGCTTACAACTCTAGAATGTGGATGACATGCAAATTAAGGAATTCATGCTTACAAGTTATAACCTTCATAGAACATTTAAACGACCTTTAGAGTTAACTAGAACTATGGATAAACATTGGTGACAGATCAAAGATTTTTTTCCCCCAATGAAGTCCCCTTTTTCGTTGTTCAGATTAATATTTTACAATAAAATACTTGAACTTTCGGGTCGATCGCAGTTCAGGTCAAGCCGGGCGAAGAACATAATAAAATACAATATTATAAGTAGCCTTAATATAAAATTCAAGTTTTAATATAAGTAAGTCACAAATTCTAAATTCATATTCATAACAAACAAAATTCAAATATGAGATGCAACTTCTATTTAATATTTCAATAATTCAATTAAGCTATAGAACTCACAAAAATAACAAATAATAACATAAAAGGTTTACAAAATACAAATAACAGATTACTTGTTGGAAGCACAAAGTTAGAGGCTAGATATAAGAGAGGGGCGAAGGAGGGCAAAGTCAAAGGTAGGGCCGCTAATATCCGATTACACGACATGAACGTACACAATTTTAACTGATATCAGGTATAATTTTAACATGTTTCGTGTAGTAAACAGGTAGACATGAATCGACCTGTTAATTTTCATGTTTAAACTGGTAAAATACATATTTACCTGTTAAACACACGTTAATACCTGATTATATTTTTTTACAAATACAAATATATAATAATATAATATGTTATATACCCTAAATAGTTAACTCTACATTTTTATACCAAACAATTTAGCACGTCACACATCATTCCAATCCAACATCAAGTAGACGACACAAAAACCCTTCTCCGATTCTCCCTTTTCAGATCTTCGGTAATTCGGTGATTTCCCTCCACATCTCCGGTAGTCGCAACTCTTCGATTCTTCGGTCTACCTCTCCACGTCTCCGATTCTCGGGCAACCTGGCCTCCTTGCAGTTGCAGCGACGCCACTAGCCACCAAACGACCAAACCCTTATCCGATTCTCCAGTAGGTTCGTCTCTTATAGTGTATACCTTGTATAAACAAGTTCGAGTTTGGGATGCAGGTACACGATAAGTTTTCGTGTTGTGTACATGTATACATGTTTCGTATTCGTGTCTTATGGTGTACGTGTATGCACGATATGACTGCCCCAAACAAAGGTATGAGGGTTTGCGATGTGTGTGCTAACATTTTTTATTAATACATATGAATATTTGATGCCGTTAATTTGGATTATAGAAAAATGTAAAAAATAGGCTTAGTGAGACTTGAAACGTAACCTATTCAACCAATGACACTGAATTTACCACTACACTAAACTTAATCTTGATACCACTGATTCCATCTATTTATTCTTATGAGGCCATCGAAAAATTTAACATACCATCTATTTATACGTATTTTCTAAACGTACAACATTAGGATCCTAGGTCCCCGACCCACATACTGTGGGTCGGCCCCTGGGGAAAACAGTGTGATGGAGATTGGTAAGTCCAACTTTATAGTCGATCGAAAAGCTCTGCCGCTTATCACTGGAGTATCTATAATAATTACTCATTTTAAATATCCGGTATAGTTATGAAGTATCAAACATACCTGTCAGTTTATTAAAATCTATCTTTTGCATTCACAAGTACATTTTTACAAGTTTTATTTTTATATAATAATATTACCCAATAAAATATAATTATTAAACCTAAAAAAATTGTAGATTTGTAGAGTGTTATTTTATGACAATTTATGACAAATTAGGAAGTTGAGGGACCAGTTAGTCATTTAGCTAATCTATACTATATAATAAATAAAGCTTTTCAAATGCCACATGACATCACCAAAGTGTTTCTTACAAAATTTTCCCTCCTATCTCTCATATTAAATGACATTCTTTCTTATTAATAGTTTTGCATTTCATTTTTTTTTCTTTTTAATCTTTTGTTTTCTCTTTTTAATAATTATTTTCTGACTTAAAAAATTAAATATCAACATAAATATGTTATTTTGTTTATCTAAATATATTATATTAGTTATTAATATTAGCTTTTATAAGTAACCAATTTTCACATTGATTGTGAATAATGATTGTAAAAATTAAGGTTTTAAATATATTATATTAGTTAATTAATATTAAGGTTTTATAAGAAATGATATTATTAGATGAAGAGCCAAGGTTAACTTAAATTTAAAATTTCAGTAAACGTTAACTTAATATTAAGCTAAACTGCATATGAAAATACAATATGATAATCGTGCTATAGAAGCCGAAATTATATCCAGAAGTAATATTGAAACTCACACTTTTATTCCAAAGAAAAATTTCTACACCTTTAGATAAAATAATTAATTTCAAAAAATAAAATTTTCACTTTATTTTTGTTTCGCAATAAATATTAATAAAAGCCAAGGCCAATTAATATGGATGGTTGGTGGTTGGGTTGTTTTTAGACAATTTATGTTAACTCATAGTCAGTTATATGTTGCATTATCTAGAGTTGAAAACAGAAACAATGTGAAACTATTAAGTTTTGGTATAGAAAGTAAAATTACAAATAAACTACAAATATTGTGTACAAAGAAATATTTAGAGATTCATGAATTTTCTAACAACTTTTTATTTCTATATTGTATAATGTATAATTTATTAAACCATATAATATATCTTTATATTTGTTGGACATATTTTTTGTATTTCACATTATGTTATTATTTAAATAAATTTATTTATTCTAACACACGGGTAACTAACCTATCTAAACTCTATAATAAAGAAAACCAAAATGAGACAATGTCTCATTATCAATCACTCATAATTTTATTTTCCCGCCGATATTTATTTTCCACCGGTGACTGATATTACAAAATTTTACGGTTCATCATTTTCATATTCTTCATCCCTGTTTCCTAATAGCCGGCCCCACATTCTTAATAGTTGGATTCAATCAATGCTCAATAATATACGGGGAATCTTCTAACGATTTGAATGTGGATATACAATTGGGTTAGGAGTTTAATCTGGCAACCATGTTCAATCGATGAAGGTTTGTTCGATTTCATCAATATTATGAACCCTAAAAATTTGATTTAATATGATGTTTTGTATTAACACTATATCGATTCGGATATTAAGATTAATAGATTATGAGCCCTACATAATCGACTTCGATTTCTAAATATTACTGTAGTTTTATTTTTAGTTCAGGTTTGTGTCATAGCTTCATTTTTGTCTGCTGATTTTCTTTTCATCTGTAATTTTGCAGCTATGGACTCATATTTTCAGTTATATAATTTAAAAATGTTTTTGTGTTTATCTGCACACAAGCTGCTCGATGAATTGCCTCAATGAGATTTAATTTCATGTTAGTTTTACTTTCAGTTATCATCTTTGTAGGTATATTGTTAGACATCATTTTTAGTTTTTTTTTTTTTCTGAAGACCATAATCAGTTTTGTAGAATTTTGGTTATGAACTAACACACACAATCACATGTGTTAACGTCCCTGGATATACTTACAACAGATAGCTTTTAGTGCATATGATTGATCAAGAATACACAGTTAATGTTTCATCTTTATGAACTGCAAATTTATTTTTATGATGATTGTTCTTTCTGATTATGTGAAGCAGATTGTTTGATTATGGATTTTAAATTTTAACGTGATTAGACCGTTTCACTTAGTACTTTTTAACGAAGAACCTATTACAGTTACACATGGGTTTGAAGGATACTTGAAATTTGATTAATATTTTGTTGCTTATTTAGATAATTAGATGACCCAAACCAAGTTTTATCTTCATTAAACCAACTTTTATCTTCATTGACCTTGCGTTATGATCTTGCCTCCTTTTATCTTAAAACAGAAAACAATAAACACATCTACGCTCATTGACTCATTGTATGAAACTTTTTGTGTACAAACCTATATGTGATTAAGTTGCACCCTCAGAACTTGAGGACTTGAACAAAGTCACAAACTACTCAAGCAATCTAAACTTTTCGTTGATACATTATTTGTCATATTGTCAATTTAACGAGACACCAATTTTATATCTTGAATCACCAATTTTCTTTGTCACATTTAATTCTACTCTCTTTGGTTCTCTTAATCTTAGCCTCTATCATTCAATTATGTTGAAATGTCCACCTATTCTTGATCCTTGATTCAAAGCTTTAGCAATACGTATGAACCTAAACTTACTATATGTAACATCCTAAAATTTTAATGATGAATAAAGTAAGTTATGTTTAGTGATTTCGCGTAATTAATTAATATCGGGTAAGGAGCGGATCATGGACTTGGATTAAATGAGAATGGGCCTTAGATCCATGGGATTTCAGGGATATAAATATCCCCTAAACCCAAAATACCTTTCATTTCCTTATTTTCTAAACACACTCCAAAAAAACACACACCACCAACTTCGCCGGCGGCCGGGACGAGAGAAGACCGAGATCCGAGAGAGAGAGAGAGAGATTAGTTGTGCTTAACAAGTAAACAAGATCCAAACAAGCTCAAAAAGGTATGATTCTTGATCTTTGAAGTTTAAAGATCCGAGCTTTATAGCGTTTATACGACCGGAAACGGTTGGGGAACGTAGGGGGTGATGTCGAACCATAGCAAGGGTGTTAAAATCGCTCGAAATGCTGGTCAGAAACTAAAACAGCGGCTGATCTGGGCAACTTCGCCTGCATCTGGGCAACTTCGCCTTCAAAGCGATAACTTCGCCTTCAAATCGATAACTTCGCTTACGGCTAAGTTCGCCTGATGACAACTTCGCCTGAGGCCAAGTTCGCCTAATGGATAACTTCGCTTACGGCTAAGTTCGCCTGATGACAACTTCGCCTGAGGCCAAGTTCGCCTAATGGATAACTTCGCTTACGGCTAAGTTCGCCTGATAACTTCGCCTAAAGCTAAGTTCACCTAAGGTTTAACTTCGATTAAAGCCAGGGGCTCTGCCCCTTGGACCCTGCTAGGGGCTGCCGCCCCTAGACCCCGCTGCCAGGGGCGCTGCCCCCGGACCCCCGTTCGTTGTGGGTCATATAAAGATAGAAATACATTATGAGAAGTGATAGTTAATTGATACGTATACTTGTTATACAGTCAGCCGTGCACAACTGAAGAAAGGGATTATGATTAACAGTGAACGTAACCGTGTTCAGGTGAGTTTCTAGCCCCATTCCTTGTTATGTTTTCTGGGCTGTGTGCATACTTGATGTGTTGTTAATACATTTATCCTAAGTGATAAGTGTATGCCTTATGTGATATATGTGATAGGTAAGAATGATTGCTTGATGGTACGTGAACGATTTTCGGATATTGCACGTACTGTCAGGTTGTAACGCTATGTATAAGGTAAGTATGATATGTATGCTTATGTGTATGAACGTGATAGAGATAATAAAAGAAAGAAATGATGATGTATGGTAAAGAAGAGGGAATCGAACCCTACTAATATTCGAGAACTAGGGAACCGAACCCTACTAATATTCGAGGAAGGAGGGTACCGAGCCCTAATAATACTCGAGGAATGATGTATGGTTGTATGGTAACGAAGAGGGAATCGAACCCTACTAATATTCGAAAACTAGGGACCAGACCCTTATAATATCTGTGATGTTAGGGACCAGACCCTTATAATATCTGTGATGTTAGGGAATCGAACCCTTCTAATATTCGAAAACCTATAATATCTGTGATGTTAGGGACCAGACCCTTATAATATATGTGATGTTAGGGAATCGAACCCTTCTAATATTCGAAAACTAGGGACCAGACCCTTATAATATCTGTGAGGTTATAGGGCGAAAGGCTCTTTAAAATGTATGATTATGTATGTAAAGAAAATATGAAGGTAAAAATGAAAGTAAAAGCACTTAGGTGTGTATGAAAGAAAGTTAAGAAGTTAAGTATGAAATGTAAGAATGTATCGTATGATTATGTGATTAACTAGAACTCACTCAGCGTAGCTGACTTTTAGTATGCACGCAGGTGAGTAGGATGAGGCAGCTCGCTTGAGGAGACACGTGGCACTGAGCAAGAGTCTGGCATCTGAAGACTTATGATATTTTAATTTTAATGCTTTAATGTTGAAAGACAAAGGATGTTTTGAGACAAGTTATGAATTATGTAATGTTTTATGAAAGTTTTATATTCCGCGTAAATGTTTTAATTAACTTTGATATTTAGAACTGCGTTTATGAGTAAATCCAACACGAAAGTAGGGCTACCGGTAACGGGGCCTTACACTATAGCATGATTAAATTGTTGTTGTATAACTATTCTAACGTTTTAAAATATGTGGGCAGATTTATATTCTATGACAAGATACGCTAATGATAAAGACTGAACAGTTGGAGCAAACGATAAGGAATCTCAGCTTAGGTAAACACAGCTTCAGGACTAACTTCCTGCTAATGAACTAGGTCAGGTAAAATTAATGTCACACCCCGACCAAATCATAAAACACAGTAAACACAGTTCGTACAAATCAGAGTTCATAAAAACAGTACGTACAAATCAGAAACACAGTTCGTACAAATTAGAGTTCATTAAAACTTTCGCGGAATATAAAAACTTTCATAAACATTTCATAACAAAACACGTCTTGTCTTAAAACATCATTTTGTCTTTCAAAATAATCGAAACATTTAACTTAAACGTCTTGAGTATTCCGATGCCAGCCTCTTATTCAGTGCCACGTGTCTCCTCAAGCGAGCTGCCTCATCCTACTCACCTGCGTGCATACTAAAAGTCAGCAACGCTGAGTGAGTTCTAGTTAATCGGACGCCACACAATACATACACATACATACATATCCGAAGATACATATCCATACTTAACCAATTACCCTTCTGTTCTACATACATACTTACTACCATACATACATACATACATACATATCTACAATCACTAACCTCAGTCTACCGAGAGTACGTTCATAGTCCGCCGTCTATACCTGTACTCAAGGTCGTGAACATGTAAAAGGTCCGCCGTCCTTACCTATGTTCACCATTCATGGTACGTACAAGGTCCGCGATCCTTCCCTATACCATCATACATCCACAACACGTACAAGGTCCACGATCCTTCCCTATGTTGCAACCTAATTCATAGCACGTACGAGGTCCGCAGTCCTCCCCCATGCTAAAGCACGTATAAGGTCCACAGTCCTTTCATGTGCTGACGCCTACCTATATTACGTATAAGGTCCGCAGTCCTTATCTACGTTACGTATAAGGTCCGCCGTCCTTATCTACGTTGGCGTCTATCTCCTATAACACGTATAAGGCCTACCGTCTCTATCTACATTTATATCTATCATCTACATCACGTATAAGGCTCGCAGTCCTTAACTACGCCATCACCAGCCGAGTCTATGTCCGACAGAAGCTAGAGGGATTTGCCATCCTAACTTACTATGTCGAACGTAGAACTCACATACCATTCGTGTACCTGTATACACATACTTCACATATACAATAATTACATTATATCATAAAAACATTCTAGGCGTTCTTTACATCCTTCATTTAACAACCATACCCCTTGTCGTTACGTGCAATATCCGAAGATCGTTCACGCCCCGACAAGTATTCATTTGTAATATTCATACATCTTCGATATATAATATTCGTACATTTATTTTTAACCTGACAGTACGCGCAATATCCGAAGATCGTTCGCGTACCGACAAGCAATCATTCATATCCATCACATATATCACATATGGCATACACTTATCACTTAGGATAAATGTATTAACAACACATCGAGTATGCACACAGCCCCGAAAACATAACAAGGAATGGGGCTAGAAACTCACCTGAACTCTGCTTCTTCCTCTGATAGTTGTAAATCCCTTCTTTAACTGTGCTCGGCTGACTGTATAAGTTACACGTATCAATACTCGCCTGATCTAATCTGGTGGCCTAGTATTAGCTTACTTTTACTTATTGTTTTAATCTATTCTCTAATCGAACTTGACTTTAGGCGAAGTTAAACCTTAGGCGAACTTAGCTTTAGGCGAAGTTAAACCTTAGGCGAACTTAGCTTTAGGCGAAGTTAAACCTTAGGCGAACTTAGCTTTAGGCGAAGTTGTCATCAGGCGAACTTGGCTTTAGGCGAAGTTGTCATCAGGCGAACTTGGCTTTAGGCGAAGTTGTCATCAGGCGAACTTGGCTTTAGGCGAAGTTGTCATCAGGCGAACTTGGCTTTAGGCGAAGTTGTCATCAGGCGAACTTGGCTTTAGGCGAAGTTGTCATCAGGCGAACATGGCTTGCAGGCGAAGTTCATCAGGCGAACTTAGCTTGCGGCGAAGTTGTCGTCTGCAGCTACTGTTCGTTCTTAAATCCCTTAATCACCTTCGTTTCTTAACCAAATAACTCAATTTAGGTACCCACGGGATCGTCTGACCAGCGCCTACAAACCCCAACCATCAAATCGACCTAACATCGATGCTTAAAGGGTGCGATTTAGGCATATAGGTTACGGGTTCTTTTTATCAATCGATTAACCCATCAAATCATAACTATTTTCAGTAAGATTAGCTTTGTTGGATTCGTTTTTACCATACAAACTCAGATCTATCATTTCTCAAATCAAACCGAACCTATACGAACGATTTCTAACTATAAACGTACATTGAACGAGTCGAACTACGAACACGGTTAAGCCTTGATGTTGTTTTGGTCCGTCACGACGTTCCAGCACCAACAAGCTCGGGTTTTCGCCTTCGGATCTTGGTTCGGGTCGTGTGTTTTTTGGGTGTGTGTGTATGGAATATGTGAGAATGAGGATTAAATGGTGGTTAATGGTTTTTATATTTAGGGATCATGGGCTTAAGCCCATGGACTCTCATTCCTTCTTTCATAACCCAAGTCCATAACCCATATCCATTACCCAACACTAGCCCGACCCATACCAACTCCTACTCTATTTATTTATTTCCCGATAACCCGAGTAAACTTTCCCTCTATTATTAAGTAATATAATTAATATCATTTTGGAAATTTTGGGATGTTACAGGCGGCGGAACATGCCGAGGTGTAACGATTGTCCATAAGCACATGACACTAATTAAAGTGACATTATTTAATAAACTCATTTCATTTCACAACATAAAAAATGTCACATAACAATTATCCATAAAATAACCATAAACAAGATATCATAAAATATGGCAAATTGATATTGTTCATTTTTACTAATATCCTAAGGTCTTTGATGTCGTTTTCTTCACAATCATAAATCAACCATGATGCAAACCTGCAACTTTTCATAAAATAAAGTTTGTCAACACAAAGGTCGGTGATCAATTCATAAGTTTAATCATATTAGTATATAATAAAGATAGCCACAAAACTTGCATAAGAAACGATAAATAAAAGTGGTAATTTGGATAAATAGATATCGCTAAACACATTAGCGACACCTAGCTATAAGGGGATGCCAAATAGTCTAGGATTTGATAGTTATCGTTAATTGCATTACGTTAACGACACCTTGCTATAAGGGGATGCCAAATAGTCTAGGATTTTATAGTTCCACCAACCAAAAGCGATAAACACATAGGCATATAAGCATAGAACACCAAATCGAGCAATTATTTAGGTAAAGTATACAACTACGTTTGTGGTTTAAGATTCAAATATAAAGCATTTTGTTGAATAAGTATGAAATGTCACCCCCAAAATAAAAAAATGGAAAATGGGGTATGAAGTACTCACCTTCAAGTAGTAAACTTGAAAGATGATAATTTGGAGATTTGTCGGATCGACGAGTTTAACGCACAATGCCTAAAAAGAAAAGAAGTCTTGAATTTAGAAAGGTTGTCTTGAAGGTCTTTAATCAAAATAAATGTTGAGAAATATAAATAATTAAAGTTCAAGGTTTAAAATGTAACTATTTAAGAATTTATAATAATAACCCTTTAAAAATGTAAGTTTGCTCGAAACTGGGTTAATGTATCTAACCTTAATATTTACTCAACCTATTTTAAGTAATAAGGTGGGTAAAATGCAAGAATGCAAATCTCTTTGGAATAAAGATACTAAAACGGGTTTTTTTATCGAGTGTTCGGGTTGTCGGTTCGGATCTTGATAATTGGTCAAACCCAAAGTCAACTTTCCAAAATATTGAATGTTATGAGATAACTCAATAAAATTTAATAAGACTTAACCAAGTATGTAGTTCCATTGTTTTAGAACTAACAACGCACGTTAAGTGAGTGTTCGGTTTTGTCGGTCCAAACTTTGTTATGAGATCAAGTTGGATCCAACATTTCCAAGTACTTAAGAAAATATTTAAAAATCAATTTTTAACTATTTTTAAAGAAATATACAAGTCTTGATGGCTAAAAAAACACACACTTGTGTGTCTTAAGCGAGCAAGAATCAGTTTGGTTCGGTTTCCATCTCACAACAAGTTCATAGATGGTTTCCACATGTCCAAACACTAAAGAACTTGTATAATAATGTACAAATAAAAAATACCAAAAGTTAACAATAAAGTCTTTAAACAAAAGTTCGGTTTTCGGTTCGGATCGTGTTTCGGGTTAAGACCGAGGTAATATTCTACAAACCCATAACCATAGAATTTGTAAAAATGATTTTAGAAACTTAGATCTAACACTAAGTATGTTTAAACAAACAAAACTAGTAACAAAGTTCGGTTTACGGTTTAGAGCTATTTACGGTTAAACCGAAGCATAGACTCTTAAAAACCCATAACCATGGAACTTGTAAACATGACCAACAAACTAAAATAAGCAAGATTAATATGTATGAACAAGTTATATAGATGTATATATATTAAGGACACGAAGTCCTCCATGAAGCCTTGCCTTATGGGGTTCGAAACCTCACCGACCGGAATCGGAGAAGTAACTACCAAAGGTAAACAAGGGGTGTATATTATATATATGTTGCACAACCATAAACAAGTATTAATAAGGCTATATAAACTAATTAAGATGAAAGACCAAAAACCTTCAAAAACACTTAAGAAGATAACCTTGAATCTTTGATGTTTGAGAGAGTTTTTTTTTTAGAGTTGTAGCAAGGGAAAATGAAGAGGAAAGGTGGTGTATATATAGGGTAATGTTGGTGGTCAAATATGGGTGTGAGACACAAGAGTTTTCATGCAAAATGGATAAAGCAAAAACACAAAACAACAAAAAAATAAATAAATAAATAAATAAATAATAAATAAATAAATAAAAATACAAATAAAAATAGGATGTTTTCAAGACCCAAAAAGTGTGAAACAATATTGTAACATAAATCCATCATTTTGATTATAACATAAGCTTCGGTTTACAAATCGGGTCGGTTTACATAATAAACAAATACAAAAACGAATACAAACAAGACCCGAAATTGACGAATGTCACAATTAATGCTAAAAACTAAACTGAGTTTGAACAAGCCTGTTTAATAAACGAGTTTGAACCTAAACGATCCTATTATTTATATATGAATGTTATAGTTAAAATATATACAAAAAATAAATATAAAATATAAGAAAATAGATAATAAATAGTAAACAATAAGTTCGCCGAGCTCGAGCCGAGCTCAAGCTTTAGAAATAGAGCATGAAACAAGCCTGGCGTTTTTCAATTCGAGCCGAGCTCATGTTTATAAACGTTTAGAGATTGTCTTTTAGTTGCTATTTGCAGTATGACAAAGTTCGGTGTTTTTCAAATGGTTAAAATAGTTAAAATTTGTTTATGATTTATAACTTATGCAACTAATTGATATGTAATTTTAGGATCAGACCATCTCAAAGTTCAAGGATTTTGTCAAAAAACTCAACTCACTACTATAAATGATTGTCTGTCTCTTTGAGTCAAACGAGTCATTTTAAAAGCATTAATAATGCAACCTCTTATTTTCATGTATTTCTCATTCCTTATACAACTCACTCATATGTAATCTTTAGATCTGGAAAATTGTGCGGGGCCGGTTTGTGTTACAGGTTTGAATGTGTTTGGATCAGTATGGGTTCAAAGCAAAGTGAGTTGGGCCAAAACGGTTCATTATTAAAGTCATCAATATGATTTGGGTCAATACGGGCTTTCTTTCATATGGACCATAAACTATATTCTGTGATTCATGACTGAAGCTAAAAATTTGATGCAACTATTAATAAATGAGGGTAATTCAGTCTTCATCATAAGTGCCATCATTCTTGACATATCCAATTGTTCGATTATTGATAGTTTGTTTCTCTATATCTGGCATGATCAAGCTTCATGGATTTTTGCAAGGTTGACTGCACTATTTGCAAGATCGGTTCACAAAGAATAATGTCATAAACATGATCACACATGGTTAACAGTCTTTTAAAGTGGTGAAACAAGTGGGTTGAATAAGATTGGCTAATGTTAAAAGTTAAAACATAGGTTGTGGATAACATGTCGAGATGGGTTGCATTTTTTAAACTTGGATCAGTCATGGAGGACCAACTTGGGTTGAACCCTTAGATATTTTCTATGTACAATTTGAAATATTATGTAGACACTGTTTTTTTTTAATTATTATTTGAAAATTTATGAAAGATTAAAGTTCGGTTGACCTGTTTACATTTCTTTCAATTGTATGCGTAACTTTTAATTTAAACCCAATGTAGTACATGTGTTCAAACTTAAATACTATGGAAATTTATCTATCATGTGTTTTCGTTATGTATATATTTTGAATTTTTTGGACTAACAAAATTAAAATTTTCAACCCGTGTGGTACACGGGTATCTAAGCTAGTATAAAAATATAAAAGGCTTATGAAGGGATATGTGGCTGATAACTAATCATTATGGAATGACACGTGTCAACACTAAATGACATGTATCCCCACGAAGCGACATGTGGATGATGACTAATCGACATGGAATGCCACGTGCCAACACATAATAAATGAGTCATCACAAAGAATGTCATATATCGAATTCTAATAACACCTCATGCTTACTCGTTAAGTTTCCAAACAATATATATAGAAAACTATAGAGTTCATTTTCATTCATCCCAAACTTGAATAGTCGAGTTAAGTTACCGACAATAAGAGGTCATGGAACATAATCAAGTGTCAAGTTTATTGACAAGTGATTATCATAGAATTAAAAAGGTGAATACACCAATCTTTTTTATAGCGCGAATGCGTTTAAATTTTCTTTACGACGTGAATACATCTACCTTTTTACAAAGTATTTACTCTTTAAAAATATGGATATTTATCAATCTTTAAAGAGTTTGAAAAGAATTTACATGAGGTTTGGTTTAGATCCTCTGAAACGTTTTGATGAAGAGTAGCTACAACAAGAGTAGTTGAAGTAAAAGAAAAAAATGTAGAAAAGTTCTCACCAATATATTTTCCCAATTTATGCGATAGTAATAGATGATGATAGGGGTATTTTTATAATTCAACCATCTATTAAAAAGTCTTAGTTCTAACTTCTGAAGTGTTGATGTCTGTGTACCTTTTTTAAAATGCGTTGATCGCTTCGTTTTAGATAATATGTGTATTAATGGAATACGTATTACTAATAACGAATAACTTAATGAAAGTCTAGTTTTAGAACTTTATTTTATTTTATATTTTGTTTATCTAATCTAGTTTAGAAAATGTCAGGATTTTAATTACATTATATTCCCCAAAATACATTGAAATCCAAGGAAAACAACACAAACTTTTAGTAATATTAAGGTAACGTCTTGTCGTCTAGTATGCAGAAATGACATTGAAAATAAAATGAGTTATTGTGAGGAAATGAGTAAATATATTAGCGTTTGGTATGTAGGAATTTCTAGCATAATGAAATGACTCATTGTGAGGGAACGAACAAAATGGTGTTTGGTTGCTCAATGAAATGGAATCAATGATTACTCATTAATCCCATTCCATCAAAACAATTCATCCCCATTTTTTCCATTCCGTTTCTCATTCACCCAATTTTCTCAACACCACTACCAGACAACAACCACCACCGCCTAACCATCATCGCCACCACCGCTACGCCCATCACCACCACCACCAACGCTACCACCGCCATCACCGCCTCCACCACGACCATTGTCATCGTCGCCGCCTGACCACCACCTCCACCACCACTGTCGCTACCTTGCCACCAACACCTGACCGCCACCGCCACTTCTACCTAACTGTCACCACCTCCGCTGCAACCACCACCACCGTCGCCGCCACCACCACTACGACCATCATCACCAGCGCTACTACCACCATCACCGCCGCAACCACCATCGTCGTTGTAGCCACCACAACCATTGCCATCGTCTCCCTGACCACCACCTCCCCCACCACTATCGCTACCTGGAAGCCGCCACCTTACCATCACCATTACCACCAATGCTACCACCGTCACCACTACCACCACCGCCACCACCATCGCCACCCCAACCGCCTTCCTTGCCGCCTGCCCGCTAATGCCACCACCACCATTGCCACCTCCATCCCACCACCATTGTTGTCGTGGGAGCTACCACTACCGTCTCCATGCAAATAATTTAATTTTGATAAATAAGTTGCTTTAATATATGAGTATTTTTATTATTTTTATTTTATTCCTATATTATTTGTGGAAAACAAACTACATAAAGTAATAATTTATTCCATTCTAAATGTTAACCAAATTAAACAAAAGAATTGTAATTTTCATTTCATTCATTTATTCATTCCATTCCTTATGCTAACACAAGTACGTCTCAATGGTATATTTGAAACTATATAAAATTTTATACATTAAAAATTATTATAAAAGCAAATATTAGTAAAATTAGTTATAATAATGTAATATTAAAAACAATAAAACAAAAGAGGCAAAACACATCGTGAAAGATGCGTAAGAGGTTAACAAGTCGTGAAAGACGCGTTTGATGGCCAAACATGTTGTGAAAGACGCGTTGAGGCCAAACATATCGTGAAAGACGCGTTAAGACCAAATATGTCATCAAAGTCGTGTTTATATTGGACATTTCTAAAAACTTTTATTTATGAGGATACAAATGAAATCTCTTTTCATTAATAGGAAATTTTGAGAATTTTCATTATAAAAATACCCCCCCATCATTGTCCTCACACATCATCTTCATTTGTAACTATCGTATAGAGAATTTTTCAATGAGAACTTTTCTACATTTTGTTTTTCTACTTTAGCTACTCTTTGCTCTTCACCAAACACTTTTGAGGGTAAGAAGAAAAATAACTCCCTGGATGAAGGATTAAAATATGCATGACCGAAGCATGATTTGGAGGGTTAATGGACCCCAGAACCTCTTGTAGTTCCTCCTTTGACCATGGCAAGTTAAATATTGTCTTTGCAAAATACACAAAGTAAACAAGCTGAAAAGAAGAATGGAGAAGAAATTGAAATGCAAATGTGGTCGTCAAGGCTATGAATACCGGAATGATGTGGATTTATTTTACTTTTGGAAATGAAGTTTGTCTTTGGTTTCAACCTTTGTTAAAATGGTATGAAACTTTTAGTACGAAATGTAATATGACATTATGTAAGAGTTACTCCCCTCCCTCAGAAAGCCTATACTTGCATGAAATGTTTTAACATAACATCAATCAAATTACTAGTTCAACTCACTTCTTTGGATGTAATTCTTTTTCAAGGTTATAATTTAATTTGTGATGTTGTTATGACACTATACAAATGTAGTGAGAGACATGTGAGCATGTTTAAGGAACCATATCGCATAGCGTTGAACAAAAAGATCACAATTGTGTTCAAGCTAAAACAGAAAAATAAACAAATAATTTCTAAGGTATATAATAGATAAACTGAAATTGTTGAGTTAGTTCATTCGACACAGGTGAATGAAATAGACAACACACTAAGATATTGTAGGAACTATTCGTATATAAAATTGAATTAAAACATATTTTTTTATTAATTTTATTAAATTATAATAAGGAATTGAAGAATTGGACAATAAATGGTAGTACTATTACAACCGAAATAAATTGAAAGTACAAGAAAGGGGATGAGACAGGAAATTGTTTGGATGAGAAATCGTATTCAACACTGGTCTATTAAACCAAATTTTGAGTCTTCAAGGAGAACTTATTTGTTTCTTAGGGTACAATTGTATTGTCTGAGAACACGCTAGCGTCCGAAGGTGTACCTTCAAGATATAACAAAGAAAACTAAACAATTGCTGGAAATTGCTTTGTGTATTCTGGTATGTTTGATAGTAAACACAAGTACGTTGAAATACCTATATCAAGAATTAATCGAAGAATTAATGGCATTGAGCATCTACAATGCTCATTATTCTCTTTAAATGCTATATTCGACTAGAATTGACTTTCTGTTTAAGCAAAACAAAACAATTAAGGAAGCTAAAAATGTAACAGCCAAGAATGATTGAGTAGTGGAAAACTGCTCAAGACAATTGCCACCCAAACATCCGAGCAGTGAGAAACAATTGCTGTCGAGCAACTACTTAGAACAACATAGTAGCCTGAACGACTGTTGAGCGAACAACTAACGTGCATGTCAACAGTTCCAATGCGCTTCCAACCCGCATCAGTCGTACCTTAGAGTACCAAGTGCTCTCGTGTGCGAATTTAGGGTTCTTTGCCTTTAGGGTCCCACTAATGTTCGCCTTAAATAAAACATTATATTTAAAGTGATCCCACTTATAACCCACTCCAAGACAATATGAAACGAGTTCCCACTTATTCATAGTTAGTTTTCCTTAAATATTTTTTCTACTTTGACAACTTTAAACACCCAACTTTGAGCATCTATATCTAGCTAATTCATCTTACCTCTGTTTTTAGATGAAGCTTGGTTAGTTGCGTAGCTCTCACATATAAGGTATAAACCCATTGAATATTTATATTAACAAAAATATAATATAACTATTTTTGTCTGAGGTAAAAAATACACTTTAACACCTCCCAAAAACCCTCATTTTCACTCATTCTTTCTACAATCCCCACACGAATTTCGATCGATTCAATCTCATAGTCTAAATCACCGTTTGAATTGCAGTTTACATGCATCCATTTGGTGAATTTCTAAATTTCCTAAATCCGTAATTGCAAGCATCAACATTATAGAGGACGTTATTCGTCTAACACACAAGTGTCAAAGTAACCTAGACCTTCCTTTTGTGTATATCTGAAGAGGTAGGTCCCCGCAAAGCCCAGTTGGACCCGCAAGACTCACCTTGAAGAGGTACGTCTGCGCAAAGACCAACTGGATCCGCATGACCCACCATGCTCAGAGAGATGAAGACCTTACACGCAGTAAGCCAGCTGTTCCCGCAGGAAAGCCTCCCTTGGTACAGTACCCTGCCTGTTCCCGCAGCTATGGGTACAAGCCAAGAAGGAAGGCTACCCGCACTAACAGTAAGGCTACACGCATAAGGCACTAACTCTTATACTTCAGTAATGTCACCTGAAGAAGGAATGAGCAAGGCGGGAATATTCCCGCCCAAAAGAGCCAGTCCGTACGCTTCTAGAAGATCTTTTGTACTATACCTACCAAGGTATGGACAAATAGACAAGATCTGACGAAAGCGACCCATGAACCAATCACAGGGTGACAGCTCACCGACAATAGTACGAGGAGGAGCACGCTCCAATACAAAATGTCACTATCAGCCGCTGCCTACCCACCAACTCCCATCGTGGCACGAACGTAGCCCATAGTTGGTGGAAAAGGAATATTATATACAGCTGGCCGTACCTGCTTGGAAACCTACCTTCGGCTATAAATACTCCAACACATTGGAACGGTATCAGGATATTATCTTATCTTCTCTCTAGCTATTTCTCTCTATATACACTTATATTCAGAGCAATCTAGTCTGATTCTCACGCCGGAGGGTGGTCACAAGGAGGAACCCCCCCTTCTCAGTGACGAGCTCACGGTGTCTGTTTTGCAGGTTGAGAAGAATAACCATCTTTGCCGGACCTAACCCTCGTGGGAAACATCTACTTAACCCTAAGATTATCCTTAATCTGCCGGGGTCACTTAGTGTTTCTTCATTGGCGCCATCCATGCATTAAGCTAGAACTAATTCCTTTTTTTTTTCTCAGTTTTTTCAAACTTCTGGAAAGATGGTTAAGGTTACTCCGATGCCAAAGCCACCGAGTGACCAAGAAACTCCGGTAACCACAACCCCAGCTACCGGGGGGAACACCGGTGAATACACGATTTTTACGAACACTACCCCGGTTACCCAAGCCGGGGCAAGTGCAGTAAACAATCCTCCCCTGGGATTCATTGATACCCAGGTGGAGAAACAACAGACGAGGCTTCCCCGACAAACACTAGATCAAGTTAAAGCTTGGGCGGAAGCACGTCAGAAAGAATTCCAAGCCGAGTTGGACGAACGTTTACGTTCACTCCAACAGGCCAATGATGAATTCGGAAGCACTCGACAACAGCTCAACATGAGCAATGATTGCGAGTATTTGGATGATGAAGATTGGGAAGAATCTGACAGTGACGCAAACCCTTGTCATAAGGCGAAAGGGAAGCGTAAAGAAGCAGACTTCCACTCGAGAAGAAATTTCGAGGGAACCTTCAAACCAAAGAACACGGGGGGGGGGGGGGGGGGAAACCCACGTGACTTCTTCAAAACTTTCAGGCCAACTGTTGCGAATGCGGGAACGTCTAAATTTGCAAGGGACATTGCGGAAGCAATCGCTCCAAAGAGTGCCAAACAGATGTCCAACATAGGCACTTACGATGGCATATCTGACCCGGACGATCACTTGAACAGATTTATAGCGGGGGCAACCGTCAGTAATTGGACAGAACCCACATGGTGTTACATGTTCCAGATGACGCTCGAGGGGGCAGCCAGAGCGTGGTTTGATCGTCTACCGATCCACCACATCTATGATTGGGCAGACTTCCAGCACAAGTTCAGCCAGCACTTCAGTCAACAAAGAAAATATACTGAAGAGCAATGGACGATCCTCAACTGCATCCGAGAGGAAGACGAATCTTTGCTAGACTTCATCACTCGCTTCAACTCAAAGAAGCTAAGTCTGGGCACTATAAGCGAAGATCTTGTTCGCGCCGCTTTCATCCAGGGCGCTGAGTACCCAGAGCTTATCCGCACGCTGACAGGTAAAGATGGCATGCCATCCACGTGGGATGCCATCATGACGGCAGCTAAACGCTTTGCCGAAACGGAGAAGCAACTGGGTAGAAATCTTCCCCAGAGCACAAACCTCTACACACAGAGAACAAGAGAAAATAACGTCCGTACCGCCCGACAAATAAAAAGAGGAAGCTTGGTATTTGGCAGTCAAGGATAAACTTTGACACCTCATCCAGCTCTCGCCCTCTCTTAGGCGGAAGGGATAACATGCACTCGTCGAACCGGAATCCCATATGGACGCTACTCACCAAAAGCGTCACCGAGATATTTGCCACCGAGAAGCTCCCATGGCCAAAGGCTCCAATAATCCGACAGCGTCATAACGCTGATCAGAGCAAATCCTGTGATTTCCACGGGACAAAAGGCCACACCACGGATGAGTGCACATCTTTGAAGGATATCGTCGAAACATTCGTCAAAGATGGGAAACTCACACACCTCGTGGCGTCAATCAAGAATGGAGGGAGGAATGACAATCGGTACAAGGGCAATGGACGAAAGCCCGTCGACATCAGCATTCACATGGTTCATGGCAACGTCAGAGGAAGAAAACGACGAACAACAGAGCCAAGTGCGTGGAAGGAAGCTGAAGTGCGCTTCCCGCATGTGCCAGGAGGGCCCAACAAAGAAGGCCCCATAGTCATCAAAAGCCAGCTGGGGCACTACATCACCTCCCGCACTCTTGCTGATAATGGCGCTTCATCAACGGTCATGTATAGGCAGTTCTTCGACAAGCTAGACGACGAAGACAAAGAACGCCTAGAAACAGTTTACGCCTCGATGGAAGGGTTCGATGGCAGCACAAACACCCCCTTGGGTATCCTATCCTTCCCCGTCACTCTCACGGACGGGAAGTACTCCCGCACAGAAGACGTGGACTTCGTTGTAATGAGGAAGCCACACCACACATACGACATTCTCTTCGGGAGAGATGGGATGGCAAGATTTAATGCCGTGGTGTCTTCGGTCCATGGGATGATGGGATGGCCAACAGCCGAGGGCGTTGCTATGATCACGGGCATTCCCCAGGTATGCATCGCATCTATCTCATCTAAACCCAAACCAAAAATGGCTAAACCAACCACCTCTGAACCAGAAGAATGGGCCTTCAATGGCAAATACCCTGACCTGGCTGTTACCATTGGCCCAACGATCACTAACCCCACACGCACCTTACTCAAACGCTTGTTGCAAAAAAATGCCGACATCTTCGCGTGGACACCAGCTGACATGACTGGTGTACCTCGAAGTAAGGCTGAGCATAAGCTCAAGTGTGACCCAGCATTTGCGCCGGTCATACAAAAGCGTCGCGTAATAGGTGCTGAACAGGCTAACACGTGTAGAACCCAAGTCAAGGAACTCCTTGACGCAGGCATCGTGTGCGGTAGTAAATATCAAACATGGGTTGCAAATCCCGTCATGGTACTGAAATCCAACAAACAATGGTGCATGTGCATAGATTTTAAAGACCTAAACAAAGCATGCCCCAATGATTGTTACCCGTTACCCAAAATTGACCTTAAGAATTTGGTGAGCGATAACGGCACCAACTTTGCTGACCAGAAGCTACAAAAGTGGCTGAAAGAGCTTCAAATCACCCACACCTTTACCTCAGTGGCACACCCACAGGGTAATGGTGAGGTGGAAAGAGCAAACAAGAGCATCGTCGACGGTATAAAGAAAAGACTCTTGGAGCATAGATCCGGCTGGGTGGACGAGGTTCCACATGTCCTTTGGGCAAACAGAACGCTAAAAAAGGCAAGCACGGGCGAAACCCCGTTCAGCCTCACCTATGGCACTGAAGCCATGGTTCCAGTTGAGATCGGTCTACCTTCACCAAGAGTCATAACTCAACCAGAAGACAATGATGCGGAAAGACGGTTAGACCTTATGCTAACCGAAGAGCGCAGAGACTTAGCCGCAGCGCGTGAAGAGAACTACAAGCGACAAATGCAAAAGTACTACAACACGCGGGTGAAACTCTGCAACTTCAATGTCGGAGACTACATACTGCGTAACAACGAGGCTTCGAACCAGGAGCGCCTAGGAAAGCTGGCCCCGGTCTGGGAAGGGCCATACATTATTAAAGAAGTTCTGGGAAAGGGCGCATACCGGCTCGAAAGGCTCGATGGCACCCCCATCCCAAGAACATGGAATGGAGCTCATAGATCAATTCCAAACTTGTAACGAACAGGCCAAGAGCCACTTCTAATAGAAATGATTCTCCTTATCACATTGATGTTGATAGCCTTACCTTTATACTTATGAACTGACCACACTGATATGCCGGTATTCACCGCATAAATAAGTGAGGGAGGAAGTAAGTCGTTGCGTGTGGAAAGCGGCACAACCCGCATAAACACAAAAACAGTAAAAATTTCTAAGGGGAAGATGAGGAAAACCTTCACGCAGGTCAGATATAGATAAAGTTTGGTCATCCTACTAAGTGAAAGTGACGGTCCTACCCACACAATCATGATAGAGGAAACAGAACATTAAACTATTGTCTTACACGCGTCGAAAGGTTAACTTATTCAAAACACTTAGAAAATTGCTAAGTTAAACTAAAATATGCATGAGCAAATCATATAATGTTTACAAGGCAAGGTGTTAACAAAACATTTATATTTACATTAAAAGCTGTTCAAAAATTACAAAATGGCTAGGTATTTACCCGCCTACAAAAAAGTACAAATCTATCCTAACGGCTGGGAGGAATCTCAAGATTCAGGCTTCGGGACCACTCCCTCCAAACCCACTTGAACCCGCACCATCAGTTGGCTGTGGCTGTTCAAAGAAAGATTTGAGAACGGCTAGCCCGTCATCAGCAGCAGCAACTTCGTTCACCTTCTCCACAACCGGATTAGAAAAAGCAGCATACTGGTTCACAGCTTGGTCGTAGGCAGCTTCAGTATTAACATCATGTAGAGGAAATTTGGAAGGCGGGATGCCTTTCTCTGCAAATCCTAGACCAAGCAAGAAACCAGCCTTCTCTCCATCCTCATGAGAAGCATTGAGGGCTGCACTCATGGCATCATCATAGGATGTGTTCGCGAAAATCCGATGCACAACCTACACAAAAAAAAAATAAAAAAAAAAAAACTTTTCTAAGTATAAAGAAAAAGAGCAAAAAGCAAAGAGTTAGGGAGCTATGCGTACCTGCGGCAACGCTTCTCGTAGAAGCCAATCCTTATTGGACAGAGCCTCTTGAAGGGTAGCTTGAGCTTGATCGCGGGCGCGTTCGGCCTCATTCTTGTTTAGGTTGGCAAGCAACACGTCCTTGGCAGCAGCCTCTTCAACGCCTTTAAGCTTGCGCTCAGTGCGATCAAGCACACCCCTCTGATCCAAGAGCTCCTGTAGCTTCTTGGCATCCTCCAAAGCCAAAGCCTCATGAGCCTGCTGAAGCTTCTCCAGTTTGGCTTTCAGCTCTTCATTCTCAGCGCGTAGAGGCTCAGCAACAGCTTCAGCTTTGGTGACCCTTTCAGTTGCATTACGCGCAGTTTCCTTAGCCAACCTAAGCTGTTCGTTAATAGCTTGGGTAGCCTTGGAACGGGCCTCATGCCTAGCTTGAATTTCGGCCTCAAGATCCTTGAAGGCCTTCTCTTTCTCCGCAGCGGTGGCGGCAAGCTTCTTGTTCTCCTCCCGCAGCGATCGCACCTGAGCCCCCTCCAAGCTACGCGCAGTCTTTAACTTGTCGTTTTCACGACAAAGTAACTCGACACGCGGCTGCATCCGGGCGAGAAGGATTCGGAGCTCAGTGGACAAGCGGCCTTCCTGGTAGCTAACCATCGCCTCCCCCAATGCACCACTTGGAGCGGCATGGCGCGCCCAGTCGACGCAGTCTGCGGCAGTCAGGAGAGTTGTTCCTCGGCGGATATTCCACCTTGGAGCATAAACCTCATTGGAATCCGAAACTGCGAAAACAAAAAACAGTTAGGAAAAAATGACAAGAATGGATAACAGGCCAAAGTAACCCCACGCACCTGTAGGGTCGATAACAGGCCGATAGCCGCTAAACCCATCACCCGAACCTAAAGGATATCCATCCAAGAGGTCAAGGAGATGGGAATGAGGAAAAGATTGGACCCCCTCATCAACAGAGGTAAGTCTAGAGGCCCCAACTCCAAACATACCTGAAGAACCGGCCAAGGACGAGGTAGTCGCTGACGCCGAATGTGACACTGCAGAAGCCATTAAGGTAGAGACCATCGGAGATGAACTCATTTGAGATGAACTCATAACCGTGGTAGCCGCCGCAGACGAGCTCGCGGAAACAGTCACCGCCGGTCCGGTGAATGATGTAGTAAAGATGGCACTGACGGCCGGCGGAGAAGTTGAACTGCTCAACCCAGCAACGAAACTGGACGCCATCGTCGGCACAGCAGCCATGACAGATGACGTCATAACCGGAACAGTTGCTTCAACAGTATGAGCAACTGAACCAGTACCAGAAACAGGCGCAGCCGCCTGGGTCATCGCCTCAGATAGGTTGACCAAACCTACCGTCGTGGGTCCTGAACCACTTCCTCCCGCACCGCTCTCAAAAGCAGATAAGTCCACTCCTGCATGAAGAAAAACAAAAGATATAAAAAACAAAGGCGGAAGGAAATGCGAAAAAGGTACACAAAAAGTATACTTACTGGTTTTCTTGATTTTGAAAGCCCTGACAGGCGGAGATGGACCCGATGAAACTGGCCTCTTCACGCCAGTCACCTTCGCAGCGCTTGGTGGCTCGGAAGTGACAGTTGTCTCAACCTCTGAGACAATGGTCTCATCACCACCACCAAGGTTCCCCGCCGCCTCCTCACTTTCAGTCTCAGAATCAAACTGATTCCCCAGGTCAACGAAGGTAGCAACCTTCGTTTTGCCCTTCGCGCCAGCCGCCTTCTTCTTCCTCACTATAAAAGGTCCATCTGCGGAACCCTCATCAGAAGATGACAAGATCAGAGGAATTCCAGCAGAAGTTTGAGCATGAAGAGGACGAGGATTAAAGAACTCCTTACCTGGCCGAGTGGCGCTTAAAATCTCGTGGCCTGGCGGGTAGACCTCTACGAATCTATCCGCAGTCTGCTCCAAAATGGGCAACTCGTTTTCATCGAGATCACGAGTACCCAACCGTGCGGGACCACCAGTCTCCTGCGGGTGCAAGAGCGACTGTAAGTCGTTCCCCTCTGAAATAAAAAAGATAATCTTAGAAGGAAATCCTAAACCAACACAAAAGACGGAGCATACCATAAGGAATATAGTTCAAACCGTATTCAAGAATGATGGGTATTTGCGGCGTCCCAGACCCGGCATCCTTCCACACGCGGCTCATCCCAAGCATGACCATCCCAGACTCGGCAAAGCGATAAACAGGAGTCCGAATCTGGGAGATCTTGGTGAACCACTCCGTCTCCTGATAGTTGGAAGCCGGAAGATTCGGGAGTGCCTTCCCATTCTTGAACGTCATCGTGATGGGAACGACACGAGCGGAAATGAAGAAAAACTCGCGCTTCCAAGAGCGAAGACTACGCTCGATAGTGCAAATCTTCAAACCCTTGATCCGAGTGACAAGGGTATACCAACCCTGGACGCACCTCCAAGTATAGAAGGTCATCAGGCTGTCGAATCGAGGCTCAACATCCAAAATACGGCACACCCATTCCAAATGGCGAACTTTAGCAATCGCCATTGGGTGCACCTCTGTCAAGTGAACATCGTGTTTCTCCAAAACACGGTATACGAACTTCGTTAATGGGAATCTTAGATTCCCATATATGAAGAACGAAGCGTAAACCGCTGTCTTGCCCTTAGGGGCGTCGTATACCGTTTGGTGGGTCTCCGGGAACTCCGGCTCATAGGGCTCCAGCATGAACTTCTTGACGATGTAATGGTACATATCGACAGAAAGAGTACACTGACACTCGCCAGCAGTACTCTTATTGTCCTTGCCGGACGTTGACGTCGGGTTCTCGAGGAACACGTCGGACTCTTCGACGTTAACCTCTGGGTCATGAGAAGAAGACATTTTTAAATGTGGATGAAAAGATGAGTATTCTCCGGAAATTGCTTAAAAGAAAATGGAGAGTGAAGTGAAGGTAAGGGATGAAATACACCCTCCCCCTTATATACTCATCGCAATAAATGCGATGAATTTAATACGGATGAGAGAGAAGGCGCAGGAGCAATGACACGGCGACACGTGGGGATAAAGCAAGCTAGCAACGGGTGTCAAAAAGGCGCGTGCCATAAAACTCGCGCCCACGCGCCTGAAAAAGCGTTTTGATTGACCACATGCTGTCACGTCGTCATAACTTCCTGCACGTCCTGAAACCGTCAGAATACGCCAACGTCCTTTCAACCGTTTGGACTGTCCTTATCTTTTCACCAACCCTCCGAATTTCAAAAAGATTCAAAAATAAGAGGGAATATACCCCCTTACCTTAGAAAGCAAGAAACCATAAGACAAGTGCGGGTACAGTGTCAAGGCGAAACCCTTCACATACTTAGCACTTGCAGGGAATTGAAGCCAAGAAGATACCTTGGAAAACAAGAAACCATAAGATAAGTGCGGGTATAGTGTCAAGGCGAAACCCTTCACATACTTAGCACTTGCAGGGAATTGAACCCAAGATGGATCTTATGGGTCATGCTTGCGAAAAGGGAAATAACACCCCCGCATGGCGGGAACGTTGAGAACTAGATTGTTTGAAGCTTCAAGGTGGAATTGGTTGTTTAACATAACTGATCACTATGTCAAACTACCAATACCCCGTGGAGAATCTACACAAGTGAAACTCAACGCTCCCGACTTGCGGAGAGGTTACGCACCTACCCGCATCATACCCAAAAATCAGGCAGAAAAAGTCGGGAATTTTCTGCAAGTGACATTAGGAAAACTGCGGGAAGAATCCCCATGGAGAACCTTAAAAAACGAAAACCCCTTTAAAACCCCTTGCTTAAAGTCCAAAAGTTCACCTCACTTATTAACAATTCATGAGAAGAACAATGGACTGGGGGGACTTGAAGAGGTAGGTCCCCGCAAAGCCCAGTTGGACCCGCAAGACTCACCTTGAAGAGGTACGTCTGCGCAAAGACCAACTGGATCCGCAGGATCCACCATGCTCAGAGAGATGAAGACTTTACACGCAGTAAGCCAGCTGTTCCCGCAGGAAAGCCTCCCTTGGTACAGTACCCTGCCTGTTTCCGCAGCTATGGGTACAAGCCAAGAAGGAAGGCTACCCGCACTAACAGTAAGGCTACACGCATAAGGCACTAACTCTTATACTTCAGTAATGTCACCTGAAGAAGGAATGAGCAGGGCGGGAATATTCCCGCCCAAAAGAGCCAGTCCGTACGCTTCTAGAAGATCTTTTGTACTATACCTACCAAGGTATGGACAAATAGACAAGATCTGACGAAAGCGACCCATGAACCAATCACAGGGTGACAGCTCACCGACAATAGTACGAGGAGGAGCACGCTCCAGTACAAAATGTCACTATCAGCCGCTGCCTACCCACCAACTCCCATCGTGGCACGAACGTAGCCCATAGTTTGTGGAAAAGGAATATTATATACAACTGGCCGTACCTGCTTGGAAACCTACATTCGGCTATAAATACTCCAACACCTTGGAACGGTATCAGGATATTATCTTATCTTCTTTTAGCTATTTCTCTCTATATACACTTATATTCAGAGCAATCTAGTCTGATTCTCACGCCGGAGGGTGGTCACAAGGAGGAACCCCCCCCCCCTTCTCAGTGGCGAGCTCACGGTGTCTGTTTTGCAGGTTGAGAAGAATAACCATCTTTGCCGGACCTAACCCTCGTGGGAAACATCTACTTAACCCTAAGATTATCCTTAATCTGCCGGGGTCACTTAGTGTTTCTTCAATATCTTTGGTGAGTAAGCTAATGGAAGATCAACCAACTCCTAAGTAATGGTTCTGCAAGATATAAACAATTTCATTCTTCTTTCCATTGAGATCTTTTTGACGAGGTAATTAACTACTTGATGGTAGGTATCAAACTATCCATCCTAGGTCATTTGCTTCGTCTAGGTTCATCCTCTTCAACCTCATGTCGTTAATCTATCTCATCATCAACAACATCATCAACCGGGGTACAATACCACAGGTTGATTAAATAAATCCCTTGATAATTAGAATGCCAAAACAACCAATACATGATGTTGGCATGCAGCGTACTTTAAGATGGTACCACACCCGACCACATGTCAATAAGTTCACACTTTAGGGGGGTGTTTGGTAGAGAGAGTTGTGGGTGGAGAATTGAATTTCTCTTGTTTGGGAGAATTGAGAGGAGAATTGGGTAGAGAATTTCAATTCTCTGGGAATTGGGTTTAGTGTAAAATTGGAGAATTGGATTTCTCTCCATTTGGAAGAGAAATGGATTTCTCTACTCCCTTCTTCATCCCTTCCTCCCGCCGGCCATCACAGATTCGCCGCCGCCACTTCCGGCCAACTCAGGAAACCCACTTCTGCGATGAGGATGATGATGATGCCGACCGGCGATGAGCCGCCACTTCTGCGTTCGCGTCCGTTCATAACCCACGTCCCTAAATCGGAACCCTAAATCACGATTAGGGTGTTGCGAGGATGATGATGATGCCGACCGGCGATTAGAGCCACCACTTCCGGCCACTTCCGACCTGCGATGAGCCACCGGTGATTAGGGTCTCTGCTCCCGTTTCTCCGCCATTTCTCCACCCATTTCTCTATTGTACCAAATAAAGGAAATGATTTTCAAATCTCCACCCATTTCCATTTCTCACCAATTCCATTTCTCTCCCATTTCCATTTCCATTTCTTTTCATTTTTTTTCTCTGTACCAAACACCCCCTAGGTATCTACATCTGGCCATGGAATACATTATACGTACTATGATTGCAAAGAAGAAAAAAATACCAATTAATTAATTACTTAACTTTGAATAAGTGTGATGTTCGTACGTGGTGTATGATGATTCAAGTTCATTGAAATACATATCAAGTGAATTAAATTCTCATAATTACACCTCCAACGGGCATATTTAATTAGATGGAATTGGATGTCCACAAGTATTTTTTTTTTTTTTTGAACATACAAGCTTTCCTCCTACTATTTACATTATACCGCCAATGTCAGGAATCGAACCCTGGACCTCTCACCAAAAGGCCAAAAAGCCTTTACCATCCCACCAAAGTGGTGATGTCCACAAGTAATTAGAGAAACAATATCATGATAGATATTATTTATACGTAAATATGTAATTATTGAGGGATCTCTGACAAAACCTAGTAAAATATATAAAATGAGAAAAATATGAAATTCGAATGACACCGTCTGTAGATACTACATACAAATTATCAAAGAAAACGTCGACCAGGGTTAAACCAGCACTTACCAACGACAACTATAACGAGAATATTGGGAGTTATTGGAGAATATTCTCCGATCGCGAACACTTGTTAGTTAGAGATGTATATAAAAAGTGTGAGAACAACAGTTACAAATAGTTAAATAGTTAAGTTTTACTCATCAAATTAAATGCTAATATATGATCTAAAACGATGGCAATGCTGAAATCGATGTATTCAAATTTATAAACTTGCAAAAAACATACGTAAACATTTGTTGGAAAAATAAACACAAATATTACTATACAAACTTTTTAAAAAACTAATTATGAATTAAAAAAAAATTCATCGTTAGAATGACAAGATAGAATCATAGAAAAAGATTCAGACAATATGAATGTATAATATGCCATGTTACTCTCAGAAATAGTTGGCAACGACTTTAATAAGTCGACGCATCAAAGTAAACCTTATGATTTTGTTATTTAGTATCAATTTACATATTCTTAGTCAAAGTCTACGACTAACTTGAACGTCTCATCCTTCTATATATACACACGTTTTCAGCCACATCTCTTCATATACACTCCATATTGTTCCATACACACCTCACAACAATGGAGAACAAAGTGCTCGGCTTCTGCGCAATTGCAGCGGTGCTTGGAGTAATATCCGCAGCCACCGGATTCGCAGGGGAGGCGACAAGAGTTAAGGTAACAATTGAAATTAATAATTTGTTTAACTAAACTTAAGAAATGTTTTTAACCTTTATAATGATATATGTGCAGGCTTCTGATGTTTTTATTTATGACGGTTATTGTGTTTATCCAAGTAGCCCGGCTCTCGCACTTGGAATCGTGTCAGCCTTGTTCACAATCATTACACGCATTTACATAAGTGTTACATTTGGCGGAGCTGGTTGTTGTCGAATCGACCCTAATGCGACTCCCATTTCCAAACTACTTTTTGTACTCTCATGGTATGTTACTGATCTTGTTTTTAGTTACATATTTTATGACAATATGTAATCTAGTAACTATATAATAACAACTAGTTTTAATGTTGGATATCCAGGGTGGCTTCAGTTATAGCAGTGGTTCTACTGTCGACAGCGGCAGGACTAAATAACAGACAAGGTGGAGAGGTGGATGCATATGGGTATATTACAATATGTTATGTTGTGAAGCCTGGAATATTTGCAGCAGGAGCTATTTAGCTCTCTTAAGTGCGGTTTTTGGTATTGCGGCGTATCTTACACTAGCTCCGCCATCGCAAACCAACACGTATCCTGCGGTTGCGATCCCGATGGGTACTAATGTTGATCCAGAGAAGAACCCAGTGCCATTCCCTCCTCAGCAATACCCTCCCCAACAATACCCTCCCCAGCAATACCCTCCCCAGCAATACCCTCCTCAGCAATACCCTCCACAGCAATAGCCTCACAACAATAGTCAAAGTAATAAGATGGGACATTTTACACACTAGTATCTGAATGCAATTTTAATTGTGTGGTTCATATTTTAAGTCGTGTTTTCTTTGTTGCTTGACTTTGTAATTTGTAGTTTCATTTTCAGTACTCCTTCATGATCATGGTGTGTGTAATAATAAAATGATTATATCAATTGTTTAAATAAGTTGTTTTCTCAACGAATATTTAGTCAAATACTTATTGCACTTCATTAAAAGATTTGACTAAGTACTATCACTTCTCATGTTCTATTAAATTTTCAAAGTATGTTATTTTTGCATCCATATATATTAATATATGTTATAAAAATGTAGTATTCTTGTATAAAGCAACGTGTTTTTTGTACTGTAAACGTGTTCGTTTGCAATGAAAATATATACATGCAATAGTTAGTTATAGTTAAGATAACAATTCATTTTCTCATGCATGTGATACAAGATCAAAAAAGTATATAAGATAAACTAGTTTTTATCCTCCGTATTACGGGGGTTGTTTTATATTATTTGTTTCTAATATTTATTTGTTTTTTAAATTTTTATTTTTTGTATCGTATGAAAGTTAATAATATACTTATAGTTTGATGATAAATTGCTTCACAAATAAATGAGATGTTATAACCCGGTTTAAAAGCTATATGGGTTTAATGAGACCCAAGACCCGTTTATTTTTTAATTATAAATAATATAAATCTTTTTTTAAATAAATCAGATATTAATTTTTAGTAAATCCCTACTTTATAGGGTTTTTATATCAAATATTTGATTGCATTAGTTTTTAATTTAATGAGATGTTATAACCCGTTTAAAAAATATTTGGGTTTGATGAGACCCATACCCATGAATTCGGGTCAAATGCATGAGAAGTCTCCATTTAAAAATCAAGCAAATCTGGTGACTCCAAAAAAAGGGGGAGTGACCACATCGCGACACGTAGGATTTTTATGCTTTCGTTTATATATATTATAGATGCGTATAACAGTCTTCTTTTGTATATTTCTTTCTAAACTTCAAACAAAAATTACATGACAGTTATATAACGGTAGACCACTAAAACTTGAAACCAAAAGAATGAAATGATGTAGTAAAATGCCCTTGCAAGCTAAATCTTTGCAACAACGTGATGCTTGGAAAGAAGAATGTCAACTTGAGTGGAGATCAACTAACATCAATTAGAAAACCAAATGCCTAAATATATGGCGTCAATGTTATAGAGTGGGATAACCTGCAAAATGTAAGCATAACTCGGATTATAATGACATACCAACGAATATCAGTTGATTTATGGGTAGGAGCCTAATACTAGACCTCACAACAATATATTTTTTCTTTCAACTCCAACCACTGAGGTTGGATTGACGAAATACACAATAGGTGTAACACTTTGTCCCACGGGGTACAGTTACTACTACAAAATTGATCAAAAGACTTACAACCACATATTTTCATAAAATACAAATATTAAATTGTCAATAACATAAGATGCCAAAATATTCATCACGGTTCTTCCCTCCACCCATCAATATTTTACTTTCCCTCAAATCTAACCACAATCTTCGCCCAACCATTGGCCGACGAAGCCCAGAACCTCTCGTTTCTACTTCTCCTCATCCCTAATATTCACGGAGAGGTGATGATATATAACCTCCTTTTGATAAATTTCATCATTTATATGCATTGTTACCATATCTGCTAGTAATTACATTTGTAGTTGTTGGACTACCCCTATGGTAGCGGTAGGTTTTCGTTGCCGGTGGTCGTTGGACGACGCCTATGGTAGCGGGGTTTGCCGTTGCCGGCGGTCGTTTGACAACGCCTATGGTAGCAAGAAATTTTCCGTCGGTGGTCGTCTGATGTCGCCTTTGGTAGCGGCTGATTTACATTTGGTTTATTGCTTGTGTTTATGGCTCGTGGCTTCGATTATCCCGCTCCAACTTGATTATTTGCGATGTCCATTTTTTGACTTAAATTTTGAATTACTGATGTGTGGGGAATATAAGAAAGTTAATGAGCCTGTATCTATACATGTATTATAGTTTAACGAGTCATGTAATTTGGTTATTTGTCATCCTCTACTAATTGTTTGTTTGCTGTTAATGTGCTTAGGTCATTGTGGATTGGTTCATCATCATTCGTGCGATCAAAGTAATTTGCTATCTGAACCTCTTTCAGTTAATGATATCACATATCATTTCGTAGGCACCTTTCTTAGAGCACTAATGGCAACTATTGTGAATTTTATTGGAGCAAATGTGATTATGCAGTTGGGCAGGCTGCAACATTGAGGAAACCCTTGCATGCAGATTTGAGTTTGGCAATGTGGATGTGGTGAGTGAGGTTTTGAGTTTTGGTGATTATTTGGTGTTTTTGTTAAAGAGTGTTAGGTTTCTATAATTCATTAATTTGATGATGATATGTGTTTTGATTTTTGAAAAAAAGCAGGTTATTAAGTTAGGATCAGTTGCCACTTAATTTCATTTATGCTTGAATTGGATTTAAAACAAGATGCGAAAATGGCATGGTTGCAAAATGCTTATTTTTACGTTGTTCAGAACCGAGCAACAACAACCTCTATGCGTGTCCCGCTGTAGGCCTGCAGCGCGTTGTGTGAGACCCAAAGTTAGGTAAAAAGTTTATACATAATACACTTGCATATATTTTAGGCTTCATTTTGTTAATGTAAATGTGTTTTGTTAGGTAATTTCTATGGTTTGGGTTAGGCGTCGGTTCGGTTTGCAAGTATGAAGACATCTGTTCGGGTTGCAAGAATGAAAAAGTCGGTTCGAGAAGTTATTGTGTATTTCTTTCATTTTTTAAACATATATATATATATATATATATATATATATATATATATATATATATTTTTGGTACTTTGAAACTTTGTGTATTTGAAACTTTTGTTTGTATATTTGGTCAGTTTTAGGCATATATATTTGTGTTAATTGGGTTTGGGATAGGTATATTGTATTTAAAGCTAGTTAAAAAGAAAAAAAAAAGAATCTTGCTTATCAAAAGGTGCAGTTGGTTACAATTGACTAAGAGGGGTCAAAAGGTGCGGTTGCTACTTGAATACTAGAAGATGCGGTTCAGTTTATCAAAAGGTTCGAGGCTATTTGGTGCGGTTCTAAGACCGCACCTTTGGGCCAAAATACCCGCATCTTATGGCTTGTTTTGTACTAGTGGAGGAAAACTACTTATAACGTGAAAATGTACTTAAGATGGTGTAAATGGACAATGAATAAGGTTAAACAAGTCTACTAGGGCATTTGAAAGTTGAGGATTGCAATCTCGTCAAATCCACAAAGTTAAAGTCTAGGGACTAAACCGTACATTTATGAAACTCGAGTTGTATATACAGGTATGAGGTCCAAATAGGCCATATGACAGGTGAGAAGCAATATTCACAAAAACTTTTGCTTTTGCCACAGTTTCATCAATGTATCAACTGTTTGAAAAGGAAACAAAAATATTGAGAAATTAACGGGATATGCCTTTAAACTAATAGGTTTGAATGTAACTGGCTTTGAATAATTTTCTTGAGATTTACATACATAACATATAGGAGAGTACAACTCATTTACAGGAGATAAATTAGGAGTTTCCATACGACTCTACAACAACCTTGACTAGGTTTTCAACATTCGAATTTAAATGTATTTGAAATATTTGCCACCATTAATTATTTATTGTATTTGTCATGATACGCCCCCGCAAGATGGAGGATTCATCGGAGACTCCAATCTTGGACCGTAAAGATATAAATGGAGCTCGTAATAGTGGTTTGATAAGAACATATGCAAGTTGGTCCTTTGAATTGATGTGATGAACTTTTAAGGCACATGTAGCTACTTGCTCTCGTACAAAATGATAGTCCAAAGCGACGTGTTTCATGAGGGAATGGTATACGGGTTAGCACATAGATAGGTAGCAACTGTTTTGTCACAATAGAGTCTCGGGGTATCCTTAATTAGTAAGTCGAGTTCTTTTAGCAAATGTTTAACCCATGATAATTCAGCTTCCGCATTTGCAAGAGCCATGCACTCCGCTTCAGTCGAAGAGCGTGAAACCGATTTTTGACTGGTTGAGCTCCATGAAATGAGGTTGGGTCCAAGGTACAAGATGTAGGCCATGGTTGACAGACCCGTTGTGGAGACGCCTCCCCAATTCGAGTATGAAAACGCGGTTAAATCCAAGGATGACTTTTTCTTTAAAAGGAGACGATGATATAACATGTCTTTAAGATAACGGAGCAACCATTTGAGTGTCCGCCAATGTGTTTGTGAGGGAGAGTGTACGAATTGTGATAATCGGTTGACTGCAAACGAGATATCCGGTCGTGTAAAGGCGAGGTATTGTAATGAGCCAACAAGCTTTTGATATTGTGTAGGAGATCCACCCGTGGGGTGTCATCTTCAAGAGTGAGAATTTGGGATGAGCTTATTGGTGTAGTGACTAATTTAGCACCATCCATGTGAGGGAGGGTAAGAAGGTCAAGAATATGTCGGTGTTGTAATAGGAACAACCCATCAATGGTTGGAATTATTTCAATACCAAGTAAGTGGTTTGGGAAGCCCAAATCTTTGATAGAGAACCGTTTGGCTAGAGCGGTGACAAACTGATTGATGAACTGAGAGTTGTTACCTGTAAGAACTATATCATCAACGTACACCATAAAGCAGCAAGTAACACCGTCATGATTATAGATGAAGAGAGAAGCATCGGCAAGTAACTTGTGAAATCCCGATTCAAGAAGGAAAGTCGGAAGGGTCATGTACCAAGCTCGTGGAGCTTGTTTAAGGCCGTATAAGGATAATTTATTTTACATATATGGTTCTTGTACTGTGGAAGAACATAACCCGGTGGTTGAACCATGTAAACCTCTTCTTGCAAAGTACCATGCAAGAAGGCGTTATTAACATGGAGTTGCCGAAGCAACCATCCCCGTGATAAGGCAATTAAATAAAACGGTTCGGATGGTTACGGGTTTTGTTACGGGACTAAAGGTATCTAAATACTCATTGTCGTATCGATGGAGAGATCCTTTATCAACTAATCAGGCTTTATATTTGGCTATAGAACCATCCGGGTTTCGTCTGATATGGAAAACCCATTTACAACCAATCGGGTTATGAGATTGGGTAGGAACAAGCTCCCACGTGTGATTTTGGTGTAACAAGTTGTACTCGTCATCCATGGCTTTTCGCCAAAGAGGATCTTTGGATGCTTGATTGTGAGTAGTGGGTTCAAGAGGGGTTGGAATGGGATGAAACATGGTATGATTAACAAAGGCGGAGTTGTAGTATTTGGGATTGGGTTTGCGGGTGCATGGTGGTCGAGGGGAGGAGAGTGGTAACTAGGAGGTGGATGTGGAAGAAGGAGAAGGATACGAGGAGGGTGGGGAAGTATGTGATGAGTGAGGTGATGTAGATGATGGAGAAGGAGGTTGGTTTGACTCTAATGTTGTATGAGTAGAGGAGATGGGAGAAGGCAGGCTATTTGAGGGAATATAAGAGTGCGTAGATGTAGAGAGCAGAGACTGTGTTGAAACAGTGGGTGAGGTGAGTGATGTTGAAGTTGGAATATGGTGCATGGATATGAATGGTATTGGTCGTGGGAAAGCATATTGCATGGGTTGAGTTTGTGAGTTGGTAATGGGTCCCATTTGCATAGGAGGAATGGTTCTAAAAAATGTTTAAAAAATCATCCATTGTAAGCAGTGTGTAGAGAATATTAGATGTGCTTTTAGAGGGTAATTGATCTTCAACAAATACCATATGTCTAGAGTGATAAAGACGGTGTGTGCGTAGATCAAAACAGTTATATGCAAATTTGGATGAAGAATAACCAAGAAACATGCACGGTTGAGACTTTGGTTGAAGTTTAGATGTGGCGTAGGCTCGAAGCCATGGATATCAAAGGCATCCAAAAGGCTTAAGTTTAGAGTAATTTGGTGAAGTACCATAAATTTGGAGAAATTGGTTTTTGGATGCAAGGGTGGGAGTCGGTAGTCGGTTGATAAGGTATATGGCAATTTGAAAGGTGTGAGACAAAAAGGTAAGAGGGAGGCCCGCATAGTGTAATAAGGTAAAGCCGGTCTCAACTATGTGCCGATGTCGACGTTCGGCAATGCCATTTTGTTCGGGTGTAGGCGGTGGTGTGGTGTAATGTGAGATACCATTGGATTGAAGAAATGGAGATAGTCCTTGGTACTCACCACCATTATCAGTGAAGATGGAAATTATGGGTGTTTGAAAATATTTTTCTACAAGAAACTTGAATTGAGGAAATTTTTTGCAACATCTGACTTATATTTATTTTGAATAATAGTCAACAAACACCACATAATATGAAAAACCATCAACATATTTTTGAACCCGTCCTCACACATTAGAATATAGAAGTTGTAATGGTTTGGAAGCGGTAAAAGTATTCTCACCAAATGGCAACTTGTGACTTTTATTAATAGCACACGATTGACAATGTTAATTAGAAGTAAACAAACATTTGAAATGAAGACCTAAGTCTTTACAGATATGCTTAAAAGTATGTAAACACGGGTGTCCAAGTTTGTGATGCCATGGATAGAAGAAGTTGAGACAGTGGAGTTGACTTGAGGGGAATGGGCCAAATTGTTGATGTAGTATACATCATTAATGTTCTCCTCCCGCATGAGAGGTGCCCCTGTTTTGAGATTATTCACAAAAAAATGAAAAGGAAAGAATTCAACAGAAACATGGTTAGCACGACATAGTTTTGCAACATAAATACATTTTTTGCGCAGTTTAGGAACGCAAAAAATGCTAGGTAAAGCTAATTTACGAGTAGAAGTACGAATATTATCGTTTGAGCCCCTAATCGTTCTTTGATCTTTTTGTTATCTTCCAGCCGTATGAATCTTAGTGCTCTGTTTCTGACTTCATCTAAAGCCCTGCAAGGATTCATCACAAGATCATTATAAAAGGGGGAGCTCCTTTGAAGTCCCATCTTGAAGGCTTCAACAGCCGTAGCCATATCAAGATTAGGGATTTCAAGGGCTTCCTTACCAAACCTCGTAACAAAATCCCTAAGGGATTCATCAGAAGGTTGGACAACTCGGTATAAATCACTAGTTAACTTTTCAAATTTCTTACTACAAGAAAATTGACTGTTGAACAAGTTAACTAAATGAGAAAATGAAGTAACAGAGTAAGGAGGGAGACTTAGCATCCATTTGAGTGCAGATCCTGTTAGTGTGGATCCGAAACCCTTGCATAGACAAGCCTCTTTGAGTCTTTCAGGGATTGGATTAATCTCCATCCTCTCCCTATATTGAGCTATATGCTCTTTAGGATCAGTGGTCCCATCATAAGTCTTCATGTTGGGGGGTCTGAAATTGCTTTGGGATTTCAGCATCACAAATAGGTGGAGGAAATCTGGATAGCTTGTGGCTCCCTTCTGGAGTTTCTGGGATTGGTCGGACCACCCCTGGCACGCTGGATATCATATCCTTAAGCTTCTGCAATTCCTTAGCCATAGCTTGGTTGATACCTGCATCCTGCATGGAACCACGATTAGCATCTAAGGATATATGATCATACAAGTTACCTCTTTGTTGTGTGAACGTCGGCATTCCAGAAGAGTGGCTGAGATAAGAAGTATCTGCACGGGAGTTGGTCCACCAGATGCGATAGTCTGCATGGAGATAATATCTCCTTCATGGACTTCAGAAGATCTCTAATGCTGAATTCCGGAGGATCATTGATTCTGGAGGAAGGATCCTTGAGGCTGAAAGTTGTAGGATCCTTGATAGCATACCCCAGAGGACCCTGGTTGAAGGATTCATGATCCTTGATGAAAGTTATAGGATCCTTGAGACTGCTGACCCATTGATCCTGACTGGAGGATAGGTGATCCTTGTTGAAAAGTCGAGGACCCTTGAACCTGTTGGCCCATGGATCCCTGATTGAGGATGTGTAACACCGTGAAAATTTTGAGTTCAAAGTATCAACTTTCCAAAGTCTAGGGACTAAAATTGCCAAAATCCAAACTCGAGGGTCTAAATTGAAAATTCTGATTTCCTGACACGTCGCGCTACGCGATGAGTCAGAGGAGAACCCCATCGCGTATCGCGATGGGGTACCTGACACATTGTGCCACGTGTGCCACGTGGCACACAGTGGCACCATGTGCTGCCACGTGGCAACACTGCCGCCACGTGGAGCGGCGACTGCCACGTGTCAACACGTGGCAGGCCTATATGGGTGACTCAGCTGACCTATATCGCGGTACGCGATAGGTCAGCCCAGGGACCCATCACGTGCCGCGATGGGAACCAACTTGAGGCCTATAAATAGCGGTCAAGGGCATTCTATTTCTGCATCCGAACACAGCTCTCACCTCTCTCTACTCTCTCACTAGAATACCTCGTAAAATGTGCCACGAATTCCTCGATAAGCGTGCCTCAAATCTCGTTTGTGTACCAACGTTTCCTTAGAGTTTATGCTAACCTCCACTCACATACCAAGAAGGTGTTGTTGAAATGGCAATGAATCTCGATAAGCGTGTCAATGAGTATTGAAGTTTGGTGTACTCATTTGACGATCGAGAAGAAAAGCGGCGTCGGAATGCTGCTCAAGTCCCTAGGATTTCGGTACGCCATTAAGGCTAGGCGTAATATCGAATTCAATATAATTGAATATTATATTCAAGGCTTTGGCCTTAAGTCGAGGTTATACTCGATACCTCGATAAAAGAAAAGAAATGCAAACATAGCAAAGAAAAGAATAAAGAAATGATATGTTAAATAAACATATATATGTGTGTAAGTATATATGTATATTCTTTGTTATGAAATTATTATTTATTGAATAATGAGTATTCGTAAATAATAAAAGAAAATGATTACGTTTCTTGGAGAAGAAGAAACGTCGGGTTTTGAATATAAACTAAATGTTTATAATTTAATTTTACACAAGAGGTTTTTAAGTAAATAAGAATTGAACTAAAGGTTCAATCGAGGATTGAGATATAAGACTAAAGGTCTTAAGTCGGATCGTGTATCAGACTAACAAATATTTATACTCGTAACTATAGGTTCGAGGTAAAAGAAAGGGAAAGACCCTTGGACGGTGAGTGAAGCCGATCCTAAAGAGATAAGGTGAATACGCCCCCAAACTTTTAAACTTGTTTTCAAAAGAGTCAACTTGCTATATGAAATTGTTTACAAGGAACTATGTGTTCCTAAAACCGTTATAACTATGGGTATAAACCTAGCCCTCAGGCTGATGTCTGGATCCTTACATAGGTGGTACTATGCGATGTATGGGCATGATCGCACCACCCTTGGTCGTAGGACGCTCTCCTGCAGGGAGTACGACCGTATGTTTATATTTACGGGTACTTAATGAAGTCGAACGCTGCGGTGTTTGTGAGGTGACCTAGTGTAGAGGCTCTAGTTCATAATGTGTTATTTGACTTTGTTATTCCTAAGCCACGTTGGGCCGAGTCAGGCGTAGTCTCGAGGGGTAATAAAGTAAAAGAAAGTATTTTTGCGTCAGCGTGTTCACCAGCATTCGTTGCTGACGTATTTTCTTACATTTTGTAGGTGAACAAGTTTAGCGCTTGGAGTATCGAAGTGCTACTTATATAAATCCGATGGCTCGGATTTTCTTTTGTAAACTTAAACATATGGTGGTTTGTAAATTATAAACACATAAATATTTTGTTAACCGTTGGGTGTTTTAATCCCGACTTTTGATATATGTAAATATTACATTTTCGATCCTTAAAGTTTAAGTCTTCCGCAATTAAATGCAACTCTGATTTATTTACAATCACGATACCAACTGTTGAATCACGCTCCTAAGCCTTAGACTTGGGTGTGACAGGTTGGTATTAGAGCCATCGATCTTAGCGAATTGGGTATCATAAAACAAGACCCAAGCTTCGATCCAAGTTTAGGAAATAATTGTTTATGTGTTTACCTACAATTAGTATCAACAACAGAGTACGGAGGGGCTCTCCTGTGTTGCAAATGAGCAACGTTTTCGAGTAGTTACTAATGCATATTTTACTGATAGAGACACCTATGGATTATCGATAGTTGTTTGGGTCCAACATACAAACGTACATATGTGCATGCATGCATACACACCAAATGTTAAAGGTCGTTCTATAAGCTTTGCCATGTGTTAGTTGGTCTAGGTTGTACAAAGTCACAATAAGCCATAATGTCATTTTCCTTACAGGTTACATGTGTTAGTGAGTTGTCTTAGGTTAGATAACATTACATTAGTTCATAACAAGTTGTTTAGGTATCAATGGCATTGTGTATGATTGGTAAGTACACTATCGGCCATAATTAGCTTGCCATGTATTAGGCGTAATTGACTCGGGTTATATCGATTGAATTTCATAACACAATTTGCTCTTGACATGCTTTTAAAATATGAATATCGAAGATAAAGAATAAGATTGAAACAAGAATCGATTTTTTGGCTGACTTTGATAAACTGATACAGGAAAAACCAACTGAAATATTGAATTCGATTCAACAATTGAAAAACCTGTATGGTTCAATTCTTTGTAAAAAGGCAATCAAGAAGAACACAAAACCTGTGTGAATTTGTTATGGGTTTGATAAAAACAACTTGTGTTGATTCATACAAACCTGCGTAGGCTCAAATTGAATATGCAAAAATAACCTCCATGGTAAACGAAACATGACCACCAAGGGAAGATCATAATTATACTATATAACAAATAACAAGTTTGGTGCCGCAAGTGCCCTCTTGGGCCACTTGGCGGCACCGAACTAATTCACAAATTTTGATTTTTGCTTTTAAGTTCAGTCACCATAACAAATGTTGTTGAAAGTGTAACTCAAACCTAATGATATAATATCTTTGGAAGATATGCACGTGCAATGTGTTAGTTGAATATGAAGTTTGAATAATCAACTGTTGCTTGTCAATCATAGGTTGTCCTAGTTTTGTGCACAAGACTAGGTAGTCAATTATTATTATTTTCTATTTAAGCATGTTTGTGTTTTAGTTGATGTACGCACCTTTTTTATTCAATAAGCATTCAGTTAAACCCTAATTTCTATTATCTTGCTTATGCTTACTAAATCAATTTAATTAAATTGTTCTTTTACCTTAATCCATTATCTAGTTCGAAATACCAACATTGTGGTATCGGAGCTTTGGTAATTCGTATCTTGCTCTTATAACCCAGTTACAGTAAACCTGTGCTTCATTCCATGGCCGACAAGTCTGGAGCCTCAATTACCCCACAAGTGATTCCAATATTCAAAGGGAAGGTTATGAATAGTGGAACATAAGGATGAAGACCATTCTCAGATCCCAAGATTTGTGGGATAAGATCTGTGGGATCTGGTGGAGAATGGGATCAATATAAGGGACACCGATCAAGCCAAGCTACGAGAGGCAAAGAAGAAAGATGCAAGGGAAATGGCCCTTATCCAACAAGGAGTCCATGATAATCTTTTCTCTCGCATAGCAGCTGCCAATACTGCAAAAGAGACATGGGATAATCTTCGTGTGGAGTACCAAGGAGACTCTCAGGTGAAAGCGGTACGACTCCAAGGGCTGAGAAGGGAGTTTGAAAACCTGCAGATGAATGAAGGAGAGATGATTGGCGACTATTTCTCTAGAATAATGGGAATAGTGAGCCAACAAAGATCATATGGAGAGATTATAGAAGATCAGAAGGTGGTGGAGAAGATTCTTAGGAGTCTAACTCCTAAGTGATTATGTTGTTCCATCAATAGAAGTTGCCTATGATCTGTCCACGCCCACCCCTGTTAAGTTGATGGGATCTAAGATCCCAAGAAGAAAGATTGAACCGTAGATCGGTAATCAAAACACCTGAGAAGTTAGATGAAAAAACTTTACAAGTTGTTCAAAATGGAAGAAGGGCTCCTAATGATAATGCAAGTGGCAGTAGAGGTCGTGGGAGGGGGTCATTCAAATGTAGAGGAAGAGGACACAGTCAAGAGAGATCTAAGGTTCCTCAATGTTATAACTGCAACAGATTTAGCCACTTTAGGAAGGACTGTTGGTTCAATGATGATGCACAGGTCAATATGGCAGCCAACCAAGAGGAAGAGGAAGAGGAAGAGGAAGAGCATAATGATGACCAGAGGTTATTTCTTGCTATGATTCCATCTGCAAAGTATATTGAAGATGAAGATCAATTTATGCTTATGGTAAACGCCAATATAACCCATGATTCTAACTCTCTATGATTCATAGACTAAGGTTGTTCCAATCATATGACTGAAACAAAAGAGAGTTTCACTCATTTAGATGAGAACTTCAAGTTATCTGTTAAACTTGGTGACAAGAAGGAAATTGCTGTTGAAGGCATTGGTGAAGTAAAGATCAGTACTCAAGATGGTCAGTTTAAGTTTATCAGTGATGTCTATTATGCACCTCAACTTGAATACAATTTGTTAAGTGTTGGTCAGTTGATGAGGAAAGGGTTCTCCTTGCACTTTGACCATGGTGTTTGTGTCATAGTTAACAAGCAAACTGGTGCAGTTCTCATGAAAGTTAGGTTGGAAAGGAATAATATGTTCTTACTTGATGTATCTAAAACCATGACATCCAGTGCTAATGTAAGCGTGGACAATCAACCCATACTTTGGCACCAACGATTTGGGCATCTACATTGTGATGCATTGCAGCAGCTACATGACAACGGAATGGTCTATGGATTACCCAAGATCAAGACTTTTGAAACATGTGAAGGTTGTGTCCTTGGTAAGCATGCAAAGAAACCATTCCATGCTAACACTAGAAGAGCTACTCAAAGACTTGAGCTAGTTAGATCTGATATGTGTGGACCAATGGAAGTAAACAGCCTAGGTGGAAGTAAGTATTTCCTATTGTGTATTGATGATTTCACAAAGATGTGTTGGGTGTATTTTGTGCAAAATAAATTTGAGGTGTTCTCAAAGTTTAAGATCTTTAAGGCAATGGTTGAGAAGCACAGTTGGAAGTATATAAAGACCTTGAGGATTGATAGAGGTGGTGAGTATCTCTCCAGGGAATTCAATGACTTTTGTGATGAACAAGGTATTAAAAGGGAGCTTACACCCCCCTATACTCCAAAGCAAAATGAAGTAACTGAAAGGAAAAAACGAACAGTGTTGGAACTGACAAGAAGTATGCTCAAGTCAAAGAAGATGCCAAAGTATTTTTGAGCTGAAGATGCTTCCACTGCTATAAGTATTCTTAACCTATCACCGTCTAAAGCTCTTGCTAATCAGACACCACATGAGGCCTGGTCAGGAAGAAAGCCAACTATAGATCATTTAAAAGTGTTTGGATGTCTTGCCTATGGGTTGATTCCTTCCCAACTACGGAAGAAGCTTGATGATAAATCAGAGAAGGGCATATTCATTGGTTATTCAACACAAACCAAGGGATATAGATTGTACAATCTGGCCACAAAGAAGATCACAACGAGAAGGGATGTGGTGTTTGTTGAAGAAGCTTCATGGGATTGGAAAGGCAAGTATGATGGTGAGTCATACGATTTGTTGTTGGAAGGTGACTCAAGTGCAATAACAGGTAACAATGTTCCATTCTATACTACTTCTATTGCTAATTATTCAGATCCTGTTAATTAGTCAGGAAGATGTACTAGCATACCAAGGTCTCCATACATGACTAGACAACAAACAACTCAAAGGAGGAACAAGGGCTCCTCAAGCTATCAAGCAAGTGGAGATTCAAGCACCTCTCCAGCCAAGTTCAGATCTGATTTATATGAAAATTGTCAATTTGCCTTAATTTTTGCTGATCCATTGTCTTATGAAGAAGCCTCCACAAAAGCCGAATGGCAGGAGGCCATGAAAAAAGAACTAAAGACTATAGAAGACAATGATACTTGGGTGCTGGTCAAACAACCTAAAGGGGCAAATGTTATAGGTGTGAAATGGCTGCTCAAAACCAAAGTGGGACCTGATGGCAACATTCTGAAATACAAAGCTAGATTGGTGGCTAAAGGGTATGCTCAGAAGAAAGGAATAGATTATGAAGAAACCTTTGCTCCAGTAGCAAGGTTTGAAACTATTCCTGTAATCATAGCAGTTAGAGCCCATCTCAAGTGGACTATACATCAATTAGATATAAAGTCTGCCTTTCTGAATGGGGTTCTTGATGAAGTTATATTTGTTGAGCAACCTGAGGGGTTTAATATTGCAGGAGAAGAAGAGAAGGTTTATAAGTTGAAGAAAGCCCTTTACGAGCTAAAACAAGCCCCTAGGGCTTGGAATTCAAAGATTGACACCTATTTTGTAAACCAAGGGTTCATAGAAGTTTAAATGAACCAACCTTGTATACAAAAAGGTGTAGTGGTGAGATTATCTATGTGTGTTTGTATGTAGATGATATTATCTACACTAGCTCCAACAGCAAACTTATAGAAGAGTTTAAAGAGAACATGATGAAAGTATTTGAAATGACAGACTTGGGCACACTCACTTACTTTCTTGGGCTTGAAGTAAAGCAGTGTGATAAAGGAATGTTTATTTGTCAGGAAAGGTATGCTCTTAATTTATTGAACAAGTTTGGAGTGTTGAAATGCAGCTATGAAGAGACTCATATGAACACTAATGAGAAGCTGCAAAATGAATGTAAGGCCCCGAACCCGGTAGCCCTACTTTAGCGTCGGATTTACTCATAAACACAGTTCTTACAAATCAGAGTTCATTAAAACTTTCGCGGAATATGAAAACTTTCATGAAACGTTACAGCAATCCAAAACTTGCCTTAATTAAACATTCTTGTCTTTCAAAATAAACGTCAATTACATTAAAACATCTTGAGTCTTCAGATGCCAGTCTCCTATTCGCCCACCATGTGCCCGCTCAAGCTAGCTGTCTCATTCTACTCACCTGCGTGCATACTAAAAGTCAGCTACGCTGAGTGAGTTCTAGTTAATCAAGCAACTTATCATACAACCACTACATACAATATATACGTATCCGAAGACACATAGTCCACAGTCTAACATGCCACTGCTTAACCACTTAATTATCCCTATAGCTTAGCCTCTTAATTACCCCTACAGCTTAGCCACTTATGCCACTTTATGCCACTTGATGCTACTTTAATAACGAATATCGTTATGCCACTTTGCCACTTTAATAACGAAGTCACGTATAGGCTTACCCTACCACGTACTATCGTCATGCCACTAACACTCTTACTAGACTCTGCCACTTCTATCACAATCTACCCCTACTTGTCTAAAGCACACTTTATATCAATACAATATTTACATAATAAGCAAGTCACATCATAGAATACATACACACTAACAACCACTTGACAATCACTATCCTTGGCGATACGTGCAATATCCGAAGATCGTTCACGTACCGACAAGCATTACATAATAGCTACTTGTATAACATCTATACACTTACCACTTAAGGTAAGTGTATTCACACTTTCACATCTAACCTGCTTACCTTACCACTTAGCCTCTTATTTTCACCTACCACCTTGCCACTTTAATAACGTATAACGTTATGCCACTTTAATAACGTATAACGTTATGCCACTTTGCCACTTTAATAACGTAAAACGTTATGCCACTTTGCCACTTTAATAACGTATAACGTTATGCCACTTTGCCACTTTAATAACGTATAACGTTATGCCACTTTGCCACTTTAATGACGTAGTCACGTATAGGCTTACCCTACCACGTACTATCGTCATGCCACTAACACTCTTACTACACTCTTGCCACTTCTAACACGCTCTACCTCTGCCTGCCTATATCACACTTCATATCATTTACATAATAAGCAAGTCACATCATAGCATTCATACCCACGTAATAACGATGGCACGTACAGGCTTTCCCTATCACGCGCTCACGTTATGCCACTAACACCCTTAGACTCTTGCCACTTCTAACACACTCTTCATATCAGTTCAGTATTTACGTAATGAACAAGTCACATCATAACATTCATACACGCTATCAACCACTTGGAATTTACTATCCTTGGCGATACGTGCAATATCCGAAGATCGTTCACGTACCGACAAGCATTATAAAATATATACCTCGTATAACATCTATAGCATACACTTACCACTTAAGGTAAGTGTATTCACACTTCACATCGAGTATGCACACAGCCCCAAAAACATAACAAGGAAATGGGGCTAGAAACTCACCTGAACTCTGCTTCTTCCTCCGATAGTTGTAAATCCCTTCTTTAACTGAGCTCGGCTGACTGTATAAGTTACACGTATCAATACTCGCCTGATTTAATCGGGTGGCCTAGTATTAGCTTACTTTTACTTATCGTTTTTAATCTATTTTCTAATCGAACTTGACTTTAGGCGAAGTTAAACCTTAGGCGAACTTGGCTTTAGGCGAAGTTGTCATCAGGCGAACTTAGCTTTAGGCGAAGTTGTCATCAGGCGAACTTAGCTTTAGGCGAAGTTGTCATCAGGCGAACTTAGCTTTAGGCGAAGTTGTCATCAGGCGAACTTAGCTTTAGGCGAAGTTGTCATCAGGCGAACTTAGCTTTAGGCGAAGTTATCAGTTAGGCGAACTTGGCCGTATGCGAAGTTATCAATTAGGCGAACTTGGCCTCAGGCGAAGTTACCAGTTAGGCGAACTTGGCCGTAAGCGAAGTTATCAATTAGGCGAACTTGGCCTCAGGCGGAGTTATCGCTTTGAAGGCGAAGTTATCGCTTTGAAGGCGAAGTTGCCCAGTTCGCGGCGAAGTTGCCCAGTCCAGCCGCTGTTTGGTTTCTATCAAGCATTTTGGCGATTTTAACACCCTTGTTATGGTTCAACATCACCCACTACGTTCCCCAACCGTTTTCGGTCGTTTATACACTATAAAGCTTGGATCTTTAAACTTCAAAGATCAAGAATCATACCTTTTTGAGCTTGTTTGGATCTCGTTTAACTCGTTTAATCACAACTAATCGCTCACCCTCTCTCGGATCTTATTCGTTCCTCTCCTCGGCCGCTGGCGGTGTATGTGGTGTGTGTGTTTTGGGTGTGTGTAGAGATATGGATAAATGGATGGAATGGAAAGGATTGGGGTTTAAGGGGGTATTTATACTCCTTCAAGCCCATGGACCGAAGGCCCATATTTCCTTTTGGTCCATATCCAAACCCATCTAATTATCCTACTAAGTCTTCATATTTTGCTATTATTATTATCGTTCCACTAACTCGTTTATTTCACCCGACAAAATAATATATTAAATATTACTTAGAAATTTCGGGATGTTACAATGAAGACGAGTCTGAATTAGTGATGGCACTCACTACGGAAGTTTGGTTGGAGGTCCGATTTACCTAACACATACTAGGCCTGTTTTGGCCTATGTTGTTGGGTTAATCTCAAGGTTCATGCAAAAGCCAACAAAGATTCATTTGGGTGCTGCTAAAAGGGTGTTAAGGTATGTTGCAGGAACGGTTAAGTATGGAATATGGTATGCTTATTCAGATAATCAAAGGAAAGTGGTGCTGCATGGGTACACTGATAGTGATTGGGGAGTTCTAAAAAGCAGCACGTTGTTGCCTTGTCCAGTACAGAGGCAAAATATGTAGCAGCCACAGACGCCACATGTCAAGCTGTGTGGCTAAGGAGAGTCTTAGAAGATTTGGATATGTCTCAAGAAGATGCAACTGTGATCTATTGTGACAACTGCTCAGCAATCTGCTTATCTATGAATCCTACTCTACACAACAAGTCTAAGCACATAGAATTAAAGTTTCATTTCATACGAGATATGGTTGCTAAAGGGCTGGTCAAGTTAGAGTTTTGTCACACTGAAAGTCAGTCAGCAATTGTGTTAACCAAAGCCTTGGGTCATGACAAATTTGTGCAGTTTATGGAGTTTGAGTTATGGAAGGGTGTTGAAAGTGTAACTCAAACATAATGATATAATATCGTTGGAAGATATGCACGTGCAATTTGTTAGTTGAATTTGAAGTTTGAATAATCAACCGTTGCTTGTCAGTCATAGGTTGTCCTGGTTTTGTGCACAAGACTAGGTAGTCAGTTATTATTATTTTATATTTAAGCATGTTTGTGTTTCAGTTGACGTACACACCTTTTTTATTCAATAAACATTCAGTTAAACCCTAATTTCTATTCTCTTATTTCTGCTTACTAAATCAATTTATTTCAATTGTTCTTTTACCTTAATCCATTATCTAGTTTGAAATACCAACAAATGTAACGGAGACCGACCGAACGTCAATTTTTTTTCGGTTCCGGTATTATAACGAACGTGTTGAAAACCGACCAATTCCCGTAGACTCACCGTTTTAACGCCCGAGATCGACAAAGGTTGGGTTTTACCAGCGCTCGAGTTTTACCGACGGACGCCACCCCATTGATCCACCTCAATTTTTATAGTTTTTTTTGTTTTGTATTTGGTTTTAATTCCAGTACAACAACGTACGTCACAAATCGAACTCGCGTCGACTTACCGGCCTGTACTTGGGTTTTACTACCATCGTCTGAGTCTTATCGACCTTCCCGGCGGGTTAAAAACTAGTTCTATACAATAGTGGATTGCATTTCAATTACTGATCAACTTAAACGGTAAGAATTATTTTCACCGGGGCATAAAATGAAGGTACTACTTCAAAAAGGGCATGAAGAATCTGGCTATCTTGGTATTGGTTTTAGTTTCCGATTAGCCTTAATTTAATTTCTTTTTTTAACGACCAACTTTGTAACGCCCACTCCGTACGCGGACCCCATTGTGGGATTCCCCGGATAAAACCCGACCCCACGCTCGCCAAACGGCATGACAGCGAGGAGCCGATAAAACCGGGTGAGATCAGGACTCGAACCCTGGCAAGCCAGGGTCATCCCTCATATCTCCCGTATAAATTGATGATAGTGAGGTTTGAACTCCCTAACTCTCACTAGTCACTAGTAAAATGAGTGCTCTACCATTAATTTGTTAATTTAATTTCTTGTTAATTACATCTTTTATGGGTCTATATAAATCCTTGCAATGTTCTTAATTTGTTTTTCATTAAGTTAATCATATACAAAAAGAGTGGATCAAGCGTTGATCAAAACTAGAACATGTTCTTGGTTTTCATGTGCTTCCAGTTTAACACATATAATATACAAATAAATTTAATACTACCTATATAATGTGACACATTAAATACATAATAATAATATGAATATGAATGTTGATCGATCATTTGAAAGCCAAATGTTCAGAGGCTAACATTAGATATTGTGCATAAGGTTTTATATTAACGTTTTGCCAATGTCTCTATTTATACTAATTTCCATGCATTGAGCAGAAACAATATAAGATATAGTCCTCAGATTTCACAAACCCAAAAACTGTTCATAAAAGTTACATCAAAACCCTCAGGAAACCCGAGTATACAAGCTGTGAGATAATACAATATCAAAACTAGAAATGCAAAACACACCAATAAAAATTTAAAAAACCATCAAAACGTACAACACCCAACTTTCCGATTTCAAGCACTCAGAAACAAGCGTGAAAAATATGTACTCGAATCTTCATTCCGCCTGGTACCGATCAATATATTCATTTGATGACTTGACCAATTAACAATCTTTTTAAGCGTATTGCCGATTAGGGTATTGCTGAGGAAGAAAAGGTACAGGACTCTTTTCGGGATCAGCATTTGCACCAACCGGCAATGCAACTGCAGGGCTTGTGGTGGTCTGTGTAGCTGGTGGAGCTAATGTAACATAAGCAACAATGCCAAAAACTGCACTTAAAAGAGCTAAAACTGCTCCTGCTGCAAAGATGCCAGGCTTCACAACATAACATGTAAAATAACCATATGAATCAACTTGTCCACCTTCGTTATTATTTAGCGCGGCAGCTGCCAACAGTAGAATCACACCTATAACAGTAGCTGCCCTGAATATTTAACACTATATCAGTTCTATATATTAACTAGCATTATAAGATAATATTCATGATAAATATTAATAAACATAGAACATCAAGATTGGCGCACGTCTAGTACCGTGACAGTCCAGAAAAGAGTTTCGAAACTGGGTTCAAATTAGAGTCATTTGTGCAACAATATCTACAACCTCCAATTGTAACGCTTATGTAAATTTGAGTTATAATTGTGAAGACCGCTGATACGATTTCCAGAGCGAGAGCTGGACTACTTGGATAAACACACGAATCGTCTTCAACAGATAAATCAGAAGCCTGCATGCATATATGCAGTTATGTTCAAACATAATATTATTAATATTATAGCTTAATCATACTGATTAAGATTACCTTAACCCTTGTGAACTCCCCTGCAAAACTGGTGGCTGCAGATATTATTCCGAGCACTGCGACAACAGCGCAAAAACCGACTCCTTTGCTCTCCATTTATGAGCTGTGTATGAGAATATGGAGTACGTGTTATATTAAGAAGACTTTGGGTGAAGAAACTTGGGACTGGAAATATAAGTATATATAGATGGATGATACCATAAAATAGCTGGAGAATATTCTTTAAAATATGTAATTGTTTCTGTTGTCAACCTAGGATTTGGAATTGCTATAACAAGATAGTTTATTTTTCTTAATTTTAGATACTTTAATAGGATTTGTGAAGCCAATTCTGGCTTTGGGTTATCTGATTCACATGAAGATGCTTTTAACGTCGGGTTTATTCAGGTCCATATTTATAATTTTTAGTGGATGAGTTAGAATCTTTAAATCCTAGTCTATATATCCATTGATATTATATATAGTTGTAATCTTGTACGGAGTTAATAAAAGAATACCCTGTTTAATTACAACCCGTATACATGTCATTTTGATCAAACCATGTAAAATCTCAAGTCTGGCTTATTGCTTTCGTTTACGTGTATATGATAATAATATTATTTTGTTATTCAAAACTTCAAAACAAGTTTAAGGTTCAAATTAACTAACTTTTATTAGATATATCATAACCAATCGTGCGAGCATGACATATGACATGCTATTTGTTATTATCCACAATTTAAATAAATCAATGTTACCAATGTCATTCGGTAAGGATTCTCATGACTTGCATAACTATAGTTTAATTTATCGAATATACCAAGAGAGAATTTGCTTACGTACACTAATTTTACTCTATATGAAACTTAGTTTCACAGGTTATAAGTTAAACAAGTGGCATTGCCATGCATTGCGGCAGGCATTCAGCTGGTGATAGTTCTGTTTATTACCTTTCATGCACGTTACCAGCACTTGATATAACAACAAAAAGAGATATGATCAAAATTATATCGGCGTGTGTTTTATATTGATCAAATTACACTCCTCCGTCACCATCAACAGCGTCAACAACGAGCATCCAGTAGAATTGTGAGAGGAGGGGGGGGGGGGTGTTAGGTACCTTAGATTCAAGCATAAAGGCCGGAGTTATTTCCAACAGAAGGCGGTTTTTCTGTTCGGATACGTCATTCTGTTCAGAATGGTTTGGGCAAGTGGTTTGACAAATCATTCCCTTGGAATCAAGGAACTATTTCATTGAGGCGTTAGAGAATTCTCCATTATTAGACCATAGGGGTTTGAATATTGGTCTTAAATTGGGCTTGGATCATTTTATAAAACATAATGAACTTATAGGAAACTTCTGATTTGTGTTTCAAAAGATACACCCATGTCATACGAACATAGTCATCTACAAATAATAGGAAACAACAAAAGCCTTGTCCTCCTTTAATTTTGGCTAAGACCCAAAACATCGGAATGAATTAACGAAAAAAGGTAAATCGACCATGGTGTTAGTTGGTTTAAATGTTTTCTATGGCTTTTAGCTAGAATACAAGTTTCACAATATAACATACCGTTGGAAGGGAAGAGTTTAGGGAACAAAAGATGCAAATAACTAGTGGGCGGATGTCCTAGTCTTCTATGCCAAAGCCATGCTTCCCTATAAGTTGTCCTATGAGCAAGCATCACATTACCATGTTGGGAATCGAGAATTTTGAATTGTATTGAATCTTTTTGTTATATTACTTTGAGCAATTGTACCAAATTATATAGACACTAGTTGTGCTTAAACAAGGAAAAAATTTGTTAAAAGAAAGCTCGAGATTTGCTTGTCTTATTCTGTCTTGATTGTGTTTGTACCATCTGTTTATATCATGACAAATACAATAAATAAATAATCAATCAATCAATCATACCCAATGGAGTCCCACCAATAGCAAAGCTATAAGTAGGGTCTGGGGAGGGTGGGATGTAGGCACACCGTACCTCTATCCAACGGGATAGAGAGGTGGCCTTCGGAGAGACCATCAGCTCTTGAGTACATATGTATGCGACAATATACAAGGAAATCAAAGTTCAACTATAGTATAATTGATAGTAGCGCGTGGTAAAAATTATAATACTATATATATATACTATATATAGTAGCATGTAGTAAGAAAATATCATAATGGTGTGTGACCAAAAATAAGGTAAATAGAGGCCCCTATGGTATTCATTTCACCCTAAAAATCCTTAACTTTAATTCTACTTCTCCAAGAATTCCTATCCCTAACCATGTCCTCTGCGAGATTTAGGTCTATCAAATCATGCCTAATCCTCTCATCCCACGTCATCTTAGGTCGTCCTCTACCCCTCATCCCTTCTATAGTAATGTTTTCTACGGATCTAACCGGGTCCGTCGCCTGTCTTCTCTTCACGTGTTCAAACCATCTCAATCTCCACTCTCTTATCTTGTCTGATATGTTAGCTACCCCTAATCTCTCTCGAAACACAAAGTTTCTTATTTGGTCTAACCTTGTGTGCCCACACATCCAGCGTAACATTCTCATCTCTGCTACCTCCATCTTCCACACTTGTGCCTTCTTGATGGCCCAACAATCTGTTCCATATAGCATTGCAAGTCTAACTGCTACCCTATAAAATTTTCCCTTTAGTTTAGTTGGGAAACTCTTGTCGCATAATATGTCTGTGGCTGCTTTCCATCTACTCCATCCTACCTGAACTCGATGGGTCACATCACTGTCTAATTCCCCATCGCTCTGAACAAATGATCCTAGATACTTAAATTTCGCTACCCGCGGAACCGGTTGCCCTTCAATGGTGATCTGGGTGTCCTCATTGTCATTTACTCCACCAAAATCACAGTGTAGGTACTCCGTCTTAGAGCGGCTAATCCGTAAACCTTTTGTCTCTAAGGTTGTTCGCCACTCCTCTAGCCTCCTGTTTAGGTCTTGTTTTGTCTCAGCAAGTAACACAATATCGTCTGCGGACATCATGCACCACGGGAGCATCCCCTGAATCGACTTTGACAACTCATCCAAGACTACTGCAAACAGGAAAGGACTCAACGCAGACCCCTGGTGAAGACCTACCTATACAGGGAAGAAGTCCGTATCCCCCACGGGCGCCCGGAAACTTGTTGCACTCCTGGTATACATATCCATAATTATCTCTATATATTTTCTCGGGACTCCTCTACCCTCCAAGCACTCCCAGAGCACTTGTCGTGGCACGCTGTCGTAGGCCTTTTCTAGGTCAATAAACACCATATGTAGGTCACGCTTCTTCTCCCTATACTTTTCCATCAACCTTCTTAAAAGGTGTATTGCCTCTGTGGAGGAACGCCCCGACATGAATCCAAATTGGTTTACCCTAACCTAAGTTTCTCGTCTAAGTCTAACCTCAATCACTCTTTCCCATAGCTTCATAGTATGGCTTAGTAGTTTGATTCCTCGGTAGTTACCACAACATTGGGTGTCGCCTTTGTTCTTATAGATAGGAACTACAACGCTACTCCTACACTGGTCTGGCATCTTACCATATTTGAGGATAATATTGAACAAAGTAGTTAACCAAATGACTCCTTCCTCTCCCAGACACTTCCACACCTCGATGGGTATGTTTTCTGGGCCAACCACCTTAGCCCTTCCCATCCTCCTAAGTGCAGTCTGCACCTCTTCCCGTGTGATTCGTCGGCAGTAGCAGTTATTCGGTTGTTTTCGTTGGGAGGTTGTGTCGTCATATTCTTCTTGGAAATCTCTCCCATTGTTAAAAAGATTGTGGAAGTAGGTTTGCCATCGTAGCTTGATATCATGCTCTTTGACCAGTACATGCCCATCTGTATCCTTTATGAACTTCACAGGCCCTAAATCTTGGCTTCTACGTCCCTAGCTTTGGCAATCTTAAACATAGCATGTTCCACCTCTTTTGTTTCTAAACGTTCATACATTCGTTTATAGGCCGTGTTTTTTGCTTCCACCACTGCCTTCTTCACCTCTCTCTTTGCCGTTTTGTAGGTCCCCCTCAATTCAACTCGCTTCTCCTCATCCGTGCACCTCATAAGCTCCTTAAAGCATCGTTGTTTGTCCCTTATCTTGACTTGTACGGCCTCATTCCACCACCAAGACTCCTTATGGCCACCTTTATTTCCTGTTGTGACCCCGAGAGTCTCCTTTGCTACTTGAGTGATCTTTGTCGCCATAGCTTCCCATATATGAGTTGAGTCCCCATTTATTCGATCCAACGTCTGCAGTATGAGTTTATCCTTAAACAGTGGGAGATTTTCGTCCTTCAAATTTCCCCATCGAATTCTAGGTGTACATTTCCTCTCTCGAACAGTCAGCTTATTTCTGAAGCCTATATCTGCCACAAGCAGTCGATGTTGGGCTACAACCGTCTCCCCGGGTATGACTTTGTAGTCCTTCCACCAACGTCGGTATCCTTGCCTCATCAAAAGGTAGTCAATTTGCGTGTCGCGTCCGACACTGCTAAAAGTGATCAAATGAGAATCTTTTTCTTAAAAACCGAATTTATAATACCTAGGTCATGTGCTACCGCAAACTCTGGAATATCTGTTCCGTTCTCATTCCTATCCCCAAAACCGAAACCCCCATGTACAGCTTGAAAACTATCGTTAACCCTACCGATGTGTCCATTAAAATCCCCTCCTATACAAATCCTCTCCCCCTAGGTACGCCTCCTACCACTGCGTCTAGGCAATCCCAAAATTCTCTCTTTTCCTACTCCCCTAGACCTACATGAGGCGTGTAGGCACAGACTACTGCCACTACTTCCTCTCCTAGTACTAATCTCAACACCATTATCCTGTCATTATGTCTTATCACCTCCACCACACTAGTGTGCAGTTCCTAAGCCACTAAAAACCCCACTCCATTCCTAGCTCCATCAGACCCCGTGTACCACAAATTATACCCATTACACTCCGCCCCTCTATACCCTTTCCACTTAGTCTCCTGGAGACAAGCTATCTGTACCTTACGTCTTTTAAGCACATCTACCAATTCTAGCAACTTACTATTAAGTGTTCCTAAATTCCAAGAAGCCAAACGCAATATATACTCCCCATCTTTACCCTTACCTACACCCCTCGTTTCAGGACATGGTCTCAAGTAGTAAGCATGGTTCCTACGCTCTATGATTACAACTAATAACACAAAGGCAAATAATAGGGCACCCAATAATAATAATAATAATAATTATTATTATTATTATTATTAATATTATAGTGCTGCTAATAATAATAACTATAATAATACTAGTAATAAAAGGTGGGTAATAGTTGCCGTTTGTGGTGGAAATCACCAAATTCCAATCGGGTCAGAAATTGAAGCAAACCTAGCTAGAGCACAACCCAGATCCAGATGCGAACAACCTTGAAAAGCGTATGAATGTGTGATTGTGTCGATGAGATGTTGAGCTTTGATTAATGTGAAGTCCTCCGCCGCTGATCGGAGATGCTGGATTTTCCGGCCAAGTTCCTTGGTTCCCTGCTTCCGCCTTGTTTTTCAAATGGTGATGGTGACGTGATGGTGGCTTGTGAAGAACCTGCGATGAAGACAAGAAAGGAGTAGAAGAGAGTACTTACCCGGTGCCGAGAACTCTCCAGGAGACACCGCCAGAGACACTTGCGGGTGTGGAACGTTGGAAATGTACGGCGAGAAACGTTGGAAACGTACGGAGAGGTTTCAAATAAATAATGGTGGCAAATATTTCAAATACATTTAAATTCAAATGTTGAAAACCTAGTCAAGGTTATTGTAAAGTCGTATGGAAACTCCTAATTTATCTCATGTAATTGAGTTGTACTTTCCTATATATTATGTATGTAAATCTGAAGATAATTATTCAAAGCTTACATTCAAACCTATTATAGTAATCAGAGCCCTTCCAAACTCTAACGAGTAAACTCACGATCCCATTTATTATTTCTCCTTATCGCCTTTTTTTCTTATCTTTATCCCTACCTTCCCTATGGCAACCCAAAAACTGTAATTCATCTTACAGTCGCAACCCACTTCCCAACTAAGCTTTCAACCATGAACTTCCGGGTATGGCGTACGCTAGTTCAGTCCACTCTCACTGGACTCGAACTCGACTATTTCATTTAGGGGTGTTCATCGGATCGGATAACGGATTATTCGGGTTATTCGGTTCGGGTTATTCGGATTTGTAAGTTTTTGGACCCTATCCGAAATTCGATCCGATCAGAATTAAAAATATTCCTATCCGATCTGAATCTATCCGAATTCAATTCGGATCGGATTTGGATATATCCGAATAATCCGAAATTATCCGAATAATCCGAAATAAACCTAAAAAAATTTCCTATTTTTATTGTTTCTAACATTTAATAGTTTAGAATCACAATAAACATATAAACCGGAAAATACGAATTACTCTTAACACAAATTTTAAGTTTAAACTTCAAATAATAGTCTAAATAAATATACCAAACCGGAAAATAGCACTAAAAACATGTTTTTTATTCGGATTAAACGGATATCCAAATTATCCGAACAATCCGAATTCTTTAAATTTCCATATCCGAATCCGATTCGAATCCGAATTAGTTATTCGGATAATCGGATTGATCAGATCCGAATATCCGAATAAGAATTCAGATCGGTTTATTTGGGATTCGATTTCGGTTCAGATTTCGGTCTTTTTCGGATTTCGGATTTCTTGAACACCCCTAATTTCATCACCGGAAATACTGCCCCACCACCAAAAACCCTAACCAACGAAGATATCACCAAACCAAACCCAGATTATGCAGTCTGGTATCGCCAAGATCAAATCGTGTTTATCACTATTCTTGGTTCTTGCATCGACACCAGTCAGCTCGACATTCGCCGCAAAGGAGGCATGGTACCGTCTCATGTCTAGCAATGCTACTAAGTCCCGATCAAGAATCATTGTAAGGCCCTTTTTGGTAATTAGTCTTTCGTATTTTTTTCATGTTCGTATTTTTTTCATGTGTTACGTTTATGTTTATGTATGTTTGTTAAACAATTTGTTTTGTATGCTTAGGCCCTAGGCCATTGTTCTTGGAGCCCATTGGGTCATTTATATGAAATAGCTAGTGTGCATGAGAACTCACACTATATATTGTGTGAGTCTCTCATACATATTGCAATTTTTGGCAAAACCTATCTACAAACTCTCTGTTTCTCTCCCTTTGTTCACGTCAATAACAACCAACAAACAAGATCCGAGATCTCGGTCCTAACTAGTTGTTTCTGCCAACTAGTGTAGAGGTTGATCCAAGATAACTAGTAATAGTTAGTGTGTTGTTAGATCCGGTCAAGGGACCTACAATTGATATCAGAGCTTTCGGGCTCTACTATTTGTAGATCTTGGGTCACAACCTTGGATTTTGGTCTTGTTTGTATTCAAAGACGGATTTTCAAGAGTTCTTGTGGGTTCGGGTTCATAAAGTTCAAGAAAAGTCTTCAAAAAGTTCAAGAAAAGTGTGTTCAAGATCCAAAATCTTCAAAGTTTGTGTTTAAAGTGCAAGAGTTTTGGGTTAAAGTGGTGTTTAATCTTCATATTTTGGTTTTTTTAAATATGATAATGTTGGGTTGTGTGTAGATCTATAAAAGGTCAACTTGAAAGAAGTGACATTCACCAAAAAGGATCTTCTTGAAAAGGTGACAGGAAAGTACCTTCTGTACTTTCCAAAAGTACACTCTCCATTCGAATCGAATGTTGATTCAAATCATCATTTGATTCGAATCACCATTCTATTCGAATTCAAGATTGTAATCTAAGCGAACCAAGTTTGATCGAAGCGAAACAAGTAAACCATTCGAATCAAGTCCATTCGAATCGAATCTTCATTCGATTCGAACATAAGTTACAATCCAATCAATTCCAAATTATATTCGAATCGAATCTCATTCCAATTGAATACCCATTCGATTCGAATAAGTCCATTCGAATACAATCTTACTTGGTTGAAATCCTTGATTCGAATATCAATTCATTCGAATACATTTTACTTAGAAATTTTTCTGAAACCACTTGTTCAATTCGAATAACCCTGTGTTCAGTTATTTTGCATTCGAATACACATTCGAATACCTGTTCGAATATCCATTTGATAAGTTTGTACTTTCTTTTGAGCAGAATCTGTGTAAGTGTGTTTGATCTTGAAGTTGTTTGAGATATGGCCAATCCAAGTTCAGAATTTGGCAACGAAGTTGTAAGGAATTGTATGATGTTTGAAAATGAAGTCGGGACTACAACTAAGCCACCAAAACTAATGACATGGGAAAGTGACTTTGATGAATTTAAATGGAGATTTCAAAACTACCTTAAGATCATTGACTATAATCTTCTAAGACCATTTGAGCAAGGTCCTCATCATCCCAAAACATCCACTACTGATGGTGATGTTCCAAAATCGCTAGCTGACTATGATGATACTGACAGAAGGTTGCTAAATGAAGACAACAGAGCCTTTGCTGTCCTGAGTGTATGTCTCTCACGTGAAATTGCACTAACCTTGAGAGACTACACACAACCAAGACTCTCTAGGATGCCTTAGTTTGAAGGTTACTTGGAAATGATAAACAACAAGAAAGGGATGTTGAAGGGAGAGCTCAACATGTTTAACTATGTTCAAGGAGAAACTATAGCTAGTCTTATCTCAAGATTTGAAACCTTGATCACTAAAATCAACAGTGCTGGCATTGAATATGATCAAATTGAGATCAATGACAAGCTACTCAACTCCCTTCCTTACTCCTGGAACAATAGTGTGATAACAATCAAGATAACCACTAATCTTCATATTACCACCCTTGCTGACTTGACCTCAATTATCAAGTCATTTGAAATGGATGAAAAGTTAAGGATGAGAAATCACATTAGTTCTCTTTCTAAAGATGGTGGGACTACTAGATTAGGTGTAAGAACGACATTCATAAGTCAAGCTCACCTTGCTGCTCAACATGCTGGAACACCCTTAAAAGACCCCTGCCTTACCTCAATCATCATCAAGCTCTAGCTCCAGTTCATTTCAAAGTGCAGTTGACAAAGCTGTTTCACAAGCCTTAAGAGCTCATGGAATCAAAGCACCTGATAGCAACCAAGTCAAGTCTGTCTCTCAAACCATCTCTGCCCTTGACTCCAATGTGGCATTATTTCATGCCTTTATGGCAAGCAATGAGGAGTTATTGCAAGGAGAGTTACTTCCTCCTTCTTTTGAGCAAGGAGATCTTCCCGAGATCAACAAGAAAGATCTCAAGAAAATGGACATCAAGTACCAGATGGCCATGGCTGTTCACAGAGCTACTAACTTTATGAAGAAGTATGGGAAGAACAGTTTGAAGGATGCTGATGGGAAGAACATTGGGTTTGAGAAAGACAAACTGCATTGTTATAGCTGTGGGGAACCTGGTCACTTTGCTAGAGAATGCACCAATCCATCGATGGTCGTGGGTGATATCAAGATCACGGAGATGTCGGACAATGAAGGTGTCAAGAAACATGACAAGAGGCCTATCCTAAGTTACTCCTCGAAGCAAAGAGTCCCAAGAATTGGTCAAGGAAGCGGATCCAAGGGAAACTTCTAGTCAAGCTCAAAGGCCATGATAACAAGAACTACCGAGTCTTCTCAACCAGATTGGGAGGACGATCAATTTGAGGAATTAAAGAATCCTCTGACCATGCTGGGATGGCCTTCACTGATCAAGCAAGCACCTCGTTAAGCACTGCTGATGGAATTCCAACACCTGCCTCTCTCATTCCCGAGGTACATAAACTTTGCGCACAAGCTTGTATTGATAAGGTCCTACATTACAGAAATCATAATGTTAAAATTTTAGATCAAATTCATAGCATTAAATGTCAAAATGATGAACTTAAAAAGGCTGAGAAGATTTATGCTACTAGGATTAAACTCATGGTAATGATATGGCTAAACTTAGGGAAAAGGTTTTTATTGCTGAAAAATTAGCTGAGTATCATGAAAGACATGTAATTGAGTTAAATGCTAAGATTGTTGAGTTAGAACTAGATTTAGCCCAAAGAAAAATTACCATTGAAAACTTTGAGTTAGCCTCTGAGAAGCTGAATAAAATAATTGGGGCACAGATGGGGTTAAGAATAAAGACATGAATAGGCTATGATAGTAGTGCAGTTCACCCCCTTTTAATGATAACTATACTAGCCTTCCTCACTTTAGTTTTAACTCCTCACCTGAGGATGAAACGTTCTATTGTATTGGTCATGTGCCAAAGCCAAAGACATTTGTTCCTGCTGTTCCCAAGACAATTGACCCAATTGTTCCTTCAGTAAGTCCTAATAGTAGTTCATCTTCTTCAGCAGGTTGTGTAGAAGAATGTGATTGTGTGGAAACAAACAAGGGTCGTGGAGATCAAAAGATTTTAACTTTTTAATTCGCATGTGAATCTAAAAACATCTGTTGTTAACCCGGCCTGTAATAATAATTCTCCTGAAAACATTTTGAACAATCATGTAACTTGTGAGAATGTTGATGTTGGCACCTCTCTTAATGTTGAAAATAAAAATGATGTTTCCACTTCTGATAGTGACTGTGAAACTATTTTTAATAAGATTGTTTTTAATAGAAATGTGCAAGAAAATGTATCTATGAATACAAATCTACCTAGCTGTTCATCAAGTGATTATAAGGTTGAGGAAATTAAAGTTAATAAAAATTGTTTTGAAAAGGAAAAAGAAAGTACATCAAGTAAATATGTTCCACCTCATAGAAATAATTTTTATCAATCAGCAAATCAATCTTATCAACCTCAGCTATACAATCAGTTTGACAATAGTTACTATGTTTATTATCCACAAGATTATATCAACTCTTTCTATTCAAATGTTTTTGATGATCGGGGTTATAGACCTAACAACTTGTTTGTTCCGTTCCAAGCATCACCTTATTCACCACAACCCATGCATTATAATTCTGACAAATCCTATAGTGATGACAAGAGAAGACTTTGTTATGTGTGTGGTAACCCGTCTCACCTTGCAAGACATGTCAAGAACTGGCATAGAATGCAAAGAGAAACGAACAGTCAGTTTAATCAATTCTGTTCTATAGCTAAACCAAGCTCAAGAACAAGAAGTGATCAATCTAATAGTTCTGCCAGTGAAATGGATGCGAGATCCAGATATAAGAAAAACAGTAAACCTCCTTTCTGGACAACCAAAAAGGAGAGAGCAAAAAGGAATTCAAAGACTGAAATTCTTCAAAAAGAAATAAGAAAAGGAACCCAAAGATTGAAAAATCTAAGGATTTTATTTTAAAACAAAGAAGAAGATAGTCTAGAAAATCTTTCAAAAATAGGAAACCTACACGTGCATGGACTACTAAACACTGTTCTTTTGATTCTGGCATGTCCCAAAACTTCAGATGTGAAAAGGAAATTTGACAACCTTGTGGTTGACCCTCCCGAGACAACTAAGTCTCGGGAAACCGTATCTGATTAAGCTGTTAATGTGTGTAGGGTCAGCCAAGACGCCTGTAAATAGTATTTGGTATTTGGATTTTGGATAGTGGTTGTACCCGACACATGACAGGAGACGAATCCTTGTTGTTTGACGTTAAACCTTTCGATGGTGGATACGTTTCTTTTGCTGGAGATATGGGAGGGAACATTACAAAACAGGGAAGAGTATCAAATGGGATCCCGACATTTGACGACGTCAATTTGGTGGAGCAACTCAATCATAATCTACTCAGTGTTTCTCAAATCTGTGACCGATAGTACTCCACACTATTCACTGAAAATGAATGCTTGATTCTCAAACCAGGTTTCAAAGTCCCAGAAGAATGGATCTTGATGCGTATTCTGAGACATAACGATGCTTATATAATAAATATTAATAGCTTTTATTCACGTAAAACTGCTTCATGTTTATTGTTAGGGCATAGAAATTATGCTGAGGATCCTCTATCCTTGAATACTTTATGGATCAATTATCCTTGTGATATGTTCCAGGTTTTAAAGGGTCAAGGATCCTTGGTATTATATGTTTGCTAATAATTGTGTTTGAGTGGTGTTGTGTTTAATAGGTATAACGGCTGGACGACTTGGTCATCCTATTTTTATGCTAGTGGACGACTCCCGCACGTGGTCAAAAGATATGGAACGGCTAGTGGAGAAGATGGCGTAATTATAGGAAAGATAGTTAGTTGTGATTTGTATATAAACGAGGTATGATCAACTAGGTGAACACACACTGATTAGCCTACACTCGCATACATTAGCTCATAATTCTTTGTAACCACACACACTTAGCTTCATTGTATTCGTTGATCATAAACCCTATTTTGACATTAATAAAGTGGTTATAGACGATTTGTCATCACTCGGGGTTTTTTTTCCTTTGATCTAATCAAGATCAAGGGGTTTTTCCTCGCAACAAATCACGGTGTTAATCCTTATTTCGTTCATATAATCATTATTATTATTATCATAGCACTAAACCTCACAATTACGGATTTGGTTACTGAATCCTTAGTTGATTTTGACCAAAACAATTTGGCGCCCACCGTGGGGCAATTGGTGCTATAATCCAGATTACTTCCTATCAGTTTTCAACCTTTCATACCATATCACCATCAATGGCCTCTCAATCAACCTCTGCTTCATCAACCATGCCATATTCGGTTCCTCTCTCATCAAGAACTTTGCCGCCGATGCCTCCTCCAACACGGGAGCACCACGAGCTGCTGCTACTGGAAACAAGACGCAATTACCAGTCTTCCAGATCTCGAAACCACTGCTGCCACTTCGGTGGTTAATACTAACAATGATGTTTCTGCTATGTTTTCACAAGTTAAAGCAAACATGGAGCAACAAAACAAGACTAATTAGAGGATCCTTCGGGAGATAGAAGACCTCAAGAGGACAAAGAGGCCAGCGGAGGATCAGACTCCCTTGGTGCCTAGGATGCTGGATTTCACCACTCTAGGATCCTTGGCTCAGTTCACGCAAGGATCATCTATCCTTCAGCAGGGATCTATGGGTCAACAAACACAAGTATCCTCGATCTTTCACTTAGGGTCGTCCATCATGTCACCCCCCCGTCTAAGGCCTAGGAGCGTGACCCAACAGTTGGTATCGTGATTGTAAATAAATCAGAGTTGCGTTTAATTGCAGAAGACTTATAAACTTTAAGGATCGAAAATGTAATATTTACATATATCAAAAGTCGGGATTAAAACACCCAACGGTTAACAAAATATTTATGTGTTTATAATTTACAAACCACCATATGTTTAAGTTTACAAAAGAAAATCCGAGCCATCGGATTTATATAAGTAGCACTTCGATACTCCAAGCGCTAAACTTGTTCACCTACAAAATGTAAGAAAATACGTCAGCAACGAATGCTGGTGAACACGCTGACGCAAAAATACTTTCTTTTACTTTATTACCCCTCGAGACTACGCCTGCCTCGGCCCAACGTGGCTTAGGAATAACAAAGTCAAATAACACATTATGAACTAGTGCCTCTACACTAGGTCACCTCACAAACACCGCAGCGTTCGACTTCATTAAGTACCCGTAAATATACACATACGGTCGTACTCCCTGCAAGAGAGCGTCCTACGACCAAGGGTGGTGCGATCATGCCCATACATCGCATAGTACCACCTATGTAATGATCCAGACATCAGCCTGAGGGCTAGGTTTATACCCATAGTTATAACGGTTTTAGGAACACATAGTTCCTTGTAAACAATTTCATATAGCAAGTTGACTCTTTTGAAAACAAGTTTAAAAGTTTGGGGGCGTATTCACCTTATCTCTTTAGAATCGGCTTCACTCACCGTCCAAGGGTCTTTCCCTTTCTTTTATCTCGAACCTATAGTTACGAGTATAAATATTTGTTAGTCTGATACACAATCCGGCTTAAGACCTTTAGTCTTATATCTCAATCCTCGATTGAACCTTTAGTTTAATTCTTATTTACTTAAAAACCTCTTGTTTAAAAGTAAATTATAAACCTTTAGTTTATATTCAAAACCCGATGTTTCTTCTTCTCCAAGAAACGTAATCATTTTCTTTTATTATTTACGAATACTCATTATTCAATAAATAATAATTTCATAACAAAGAATATACATATATACTTACACACATATATATGTTTATTTAACATATCATTTCTTTATTCTTTTCTTTGCTATGTTTGCATTTCTTTTCTTTTATCGAGGTATCGAGTATAACCTCGACTTAAGGCCAAAGCCTTGAATATAATATTCAATTATATTGAATTCGATATTACGCCTACCCTTAATGGCGTACCAAAATCCTAGGGACTTGAGCAGCACTCCGACGTCGCTTTTCTTCTCGATCGTCAAATGAGTACACCAAACTTCAATACTCATTGACACGCTTATCGAGATTCATTGCCATTTCAACAACACCTTCTTGGTATGTGAGTGGAGGGTAGCATAAACTCTAAGGAAACGTTGGTACACAAACGATATTTGAGGCACGCTTATCGAGGAATTCGTGGCACGTTTTATGAGGTATTCTAGTGAGAGAGTAGAGAGAGGTGAGAGCTGTGTCCGGATGCAGAAATGGAAAGCCCTTGACCGCTATTTATAGGCCTCAAGTTGGTTCGCATCGCGGTACGCGATGGGTCCCTGGGCTGACCTATCGCGTACCGCGATATAGGTCAGCTGAGTCACCCATATAGGCCTGCCACGTGTTGACACGTGGCAGTCGTCGCTCCACGTGGCGGCAGTGATGCCACGTGGTGACACGTGGTGCCACCGTGTGCCATGTGGCACACGTGTCACAATGTGTCAGGTACCCCATCACGGTACGCGATGGGGTTCTCCTCTGACTCATCGCGTAGCGTGATGGGTCAGGAAATCAGAATTTTCAATTTAGACCCTCGAGTTTGGATTTTGGCAATTTTAGTCCCTAGACTTTGGAAAGTTGATACTTTGAACTCAAAATTTTCACGGTGTTACATCCTCCCCACCTTGAAACAAATCTCGTCATCGAGATTGCTTTACTCGAACAAGTGTGGGTATTTTCTTTTCATTTCCGTTTCGAATTCCCAAGTATATTCGGGCCCTCTACGCAAGTCCCATTTAACTTTCACAATTTTCAATGTTTTCCTTTTAAATTTCTTTGTTTTAGAATCTTCAATTTTAATTGGACGTTCTACGAATTTTAAATTTTCATTTATTTCTACGTCTTCAATGGCATAGCCAAAGATTCATTGGTCAAACACTTACGCAGATTCGAAACATGGAATACATCATGTATTCCTTGCATTTCCTCGGGCAATCGTAAACGGTATGCAACATTGCCGATTCGTTCAAGTACCTCAAAAGGTCCAACGAATCGAGGACTTAACTTTCCTTTCTTACCGAAGCGAACAACGCCTTTCCAAGGCGAGACTTTTAATAACACTTTGTCACCGACTTGAAATTCTAACGGCTTACGACGAACATCGGCGTAGCCCTTTTGGCGATCACGCGCCGTCTTAAGTCGTTCTCGGATTTGGAGAACTTTGTCGGTAGTTTCTTGGACTATCTCGGGTCCAGACAATTGATTATCTCCAGTTTCAGACTAACACACGGGCGTTCTACACTTACGACCATATAATGCCTCAAATGGTGCGGCTTGAATACTTGCATGATAACTATTATTATATGAAAATTCCATTAGGGGTAAGTGGTCGTCCCAACTTCCGCCTAAATCTATCACACAAGCGCGGAGAATATCTTCCAACGTTTGAATCGTCCTTTTGCTTTGCCCATCAGTTTGCGGATGATTGGCAGTGCTAAGATTCAACTTCATACCAAGAGCTTGTTGGAAGCTTTTCCAAAAATGAGACGTAAAACGACTGTCTCGATCAGATATTATAGACAGCGGTACTCCATGCAAAGCGAAAATGGTGTTTACATAGATAAGCGCTAGTCTATCCATAGAGTACGACTCATTGATGGGTATAAAGTGTGAGGATTTTGTCAATCGATCCACAATCACCCAAATACATTGTGTTGACGAGTCGTCTTCGGGAGTTTGGTAATGAATTCCATAGTAATTAACTCCCACTTCCGAACGGGAAGTTCGGGTTGCTAAAGCAATCCCGAAGGCTTTTGGTGTTCAGCCTTGACTTTCAAACACGTCAAACATTTCGCAACATGCAAAGCGACATCCCTTTTCATTCCATTCCACCAATAGTTCGCCTTTAGATTGTGGTACATCTTATCACTTCCGGGATGCATCATGTATTTTGACTTATGAGCTTCGTTCAAAATTTTCTCACGCAATCCTCCAACGATTGGTACCCAAATTCGGTTTCCCATTCTAAGGATACCATCGTCACCTTGACTAACGAGTCAATGGTGCCGTTACGTTTTTCGTCGGAGATTTGGTTTTCATTGATCGCTTGTGTTTGCGCGGATTTGATTCGTTCGAAAAGATCAATTTGAAGTTCTAGCCGAAATGCTCGAACTCTTTTTGGCTTTTCGTGCTCTTTACGATTTAAGGCGTCAACCACAACGTTGTCTTTGCCTCCATGATATACAATCTCGCAATCATAGTCGTTGAGCTTTTCCATCCAGCGCCGTTGGCGCATATTAAGCTCTTTTTGATCAAAGATATGTTTCAAGCTCTTATGATCAGTGTACACGGTAAATATTACTCCATAGAGATAGTGCCTCCATATCTTAAGCGCAAAAATTATGGCACCTAACTCTAGATCGTGAGTCCTATAATTCTTTTCGTGTACTTTGAGTTGACGAGAGGCATAAGCGATTACTTTCTTTCGTTTCATAAGTACGCATCCTAATCCTGAGTGAGATGCGTCACTAAATACCACAAAATCCTCAGTACCTTCTGGCAAAGCCAAGATAGGTGCTTGAGTGAGCTTTTGTTTAAGTATATTGAATGCCTCTTGTTGCTTCGTTCCCCATTCATACTTTATGTTCTTACGAGTCAAAGAAGTTAAGGGAATGGCGATTCGAGAAAAGTTTTCGATGAACCTACGGTAATAGCCGGCCAAACCTAAGAAACTTCGGATTTCAGTTGGCGACTTAGGTACCTCCCACTTAGAGATAGCTTCAATCATAGCGGGGTCCACTTGAATACCGTTAACATTAATGACGTGACAAAGAAATTGCACCTCGTGCAACCAGAACTCGCATTTCGAGAACTTGGCCTACAACTTTTCGGTTCTAAGAATTTCAAGCAATGTTCGGAGGTGAACTTCATGATGAGCCTTTGACTTAGAATAAATAAGTATGTCGCCGATAAAGACGATAACAAATTTATCCAAGTAAGGCTTACAAATACGGTTCATCATGTCCATGAACGCAGCTGGGGCATTAGTGAGTCCAAACGGCATAACCGTGAACTCATAATGTCCATACCTTGTTCGAAATGCGGTTTTCGGAATATCTTCGGTTTGGACTTTGAGTTGGTGATAGCCGGAACAAAGATCGATTTTTAAAAAATAGCTAGCACCTTGAAGTTGGTCGAAAAGATCATCGATACGAGGGAGTGGATAACGATTCTTGATTGTAACTTTGTTCAACGCACGATAATCGATACACATTCGCATAGAACCATCCTTCTTTTTGACAAATAGAATTGGCGCTCCCCAAGGCGACGAACTCGGTCGAATAAAACCTTTCTCTAAAAGCTCATCGAGCTGTTTCTTCAACTCCTTCATTTCAGTCGGCGCTAAACGATACGGAGCTTTGGCGATCGGAGCAGTACCAGGAATAAGATCAATCCTAAACTCTACTTCACGATTGGGAGGGATTCCGGGAAGTTCATCAGGAAAGACGTCAGAAAAGTCAGAAACGATAGGAACGCTTTTGATTTCTTTTGGCTTTGATTCTTCAGTGACGTAGGCCATGAATGCGAGGCATCCTTGATTCAAGCATTTGTTAGCCCTAATCATAGAAATTATGCTAACTTGGCAAGCGTCTTTGTTCCCTTCAATTCGAATCATTCGTTTATCGGGGGCTTGAAGTTCAATAGTTTTGCCATTGCAGATGATACGAGCATGGTTATCCGATAACCAATCCATACCAAGTACAATATCAAAACCAGCCAGGCTCATAGGTAACAAACAAATAGGCAGAATATAACCAGCTAAAAGAATTTTTCCGTTTTCAAAGGCTTCGGAAATTTTAACGATTTCGCCACTAGCAGTCTCGACGCTTAGAGTTTTATCTAATTTAGTTAATGGTTCGTTTAATAGACTACAAAAACTATAATCTATAAAACTCAAATTCGCACCCGAATCAAATAAAACTCTAGCATAGGTGTCGTTGACTAGAAACGTGCCGGTTATGGTTTCCGGCACATCAGCGGCCCTTTTTGTGTCGAGTACAAAGACTCGAGCGTTTCCCTTTTTGTTCTGGCCACTTCCACCTTCACCACCAGCAACAGGCTTGTTCTTTGGGCACTCAAAACTCAGATGGTCCATCTCCTTGCAATTAAAGCAAGTCATCTTCTTCTTCCAACAATTAGCAGCATCATGTCCCGTACGATTACAGGACTCACAGACTTTAGGAGACGGGGCGAAATTTCATTGGCCCTTATGGTATATCCTACAAGTTTTGCACGGCGTAGAGTTGTTTCGGTTTACGCCCTTGCCTCTAAAGTTGGAACTTCCACCAGTCCTTCCTTGAGCAGCCGTTGGTGTCACCTTTTTATCCTCCTCTTTATTGCGGACCATGCCGCTCATCAAATAACCAGCCAACTCCATAGAAGAGTCAGTGGTTTGAGGTAGGTGAGACCTCACCATGTCGCGGATTTCCCTAGGCAATCCCCATATGTATCGAGTGACTTTGCTGGACTCAGGGTTAACCAGCTGGGGAACAAGGCGACAGTACTCAAGGAATTTGGTATTGTATTCTCGGAGGTTTGTCCCTACGACCTTATGGTTAAGGAACTTAGTTTGGATTTGATCAGTTTCGTGCATGGGACAAAACTTTCCCATCACCATGGCCTTAAACTCTTCCCACGTCAGGCCGTACATCACTTCTCTTCCATTGCTCATCAATAGCGCATTCCACCACTCGTGCCCTTCACCCTTGAACATTAGGGCAGAGTACTGAATTTTCTCTTCCTCGGAACACTTGCTTGTGATAACAAGAGTTTCAATCTCCTCGAGCCACCTCACGGTTGTGATGGCTCCCTTCTCACCATGGAACTCCTTCGGTCCATAGTATTTGAAATCTTTGAAAGTATACCCACTAACTTTCAATTTCTTAAACTTTTGCCTAATGCCTTCGTCGGCATTGGACTCATGATCGCTTCCTTCATCATGAGATGGATTTGGACGGGATATCTCAATTTTTCTAGAGGGATGAACGGAAGGATTAACAGATTGGGAATGTCTAGATTGTCGAGATTGAGATCTAAACGCGGATTCTTCCCTAACCGCATCTTTAATCATCATTTGGATTCTATTCATGTATTTCTCGGGAATTTCTTCCTCTTGCTCGTTCTCAGGACCTTTCCCTTTATCTCTCATTTCTCTCTCATTACGAGCATTCTCGTTATTATTGCTTTGTTCATACATTTTCTCTTAATATGTCTTTTAACTGAAATTTAGCAATTTCTCATATTAAACACACATTTTATTTCATATATACATATCACAAAGGATATGTATATTTCATATTACACATAAGTATATATATCGTTCCAACGATATATATAACTGGTCCTATCATTACAAGAGAACGTTTCAAATGTTCTTTATTTATTCGTACTTATATTACACATAACAGACAAGACTATTTTACACACAGTCTTCACATGGCCACCATCTTCAATTCTTCAAGAATTTCTTCACAACCTTCGATATCTTGTTGCACTTTCGAATGATTGTTTCTCCGACTTTCTTCTTTTTCTTCTCCTCTTCGTCTACCTTCTTCCTCCAGTCATCGGTCTCGTGCAATGCGCGATCCAGGTGTTCTTCATATGACTGTGGGATTATGTTGGGGTATTCATACTGCGGAGGTGGGTCACGATAACCCAACGTCACCATATCGTAATGGTTCCTCTGCTCTGGATACGGAACATAATCCATGGTGGATGAAACGTAGAGGTAGGTTTTGGCAGCTTGGTTCTGCTCTCGGATCTCATCAGCTTGTTCTTGAATTGACGGAATCTCACCTTGGAATGGTAGGAAGCTTGATGAAGCTTGATTCCTCACTTTTTCAAGATGCTGGACATATGGATCCACAGAACCATAGCTTGCATTTTGGGAAGTGAGTGATCCATCCATTGGGCTTGACATCTCATTAGGATTCTCTGGATGCTCTTCTTCCGGTTCTTCCTCGGACTCTTCTTCAAGTTCCTCCTCTTCTTCAGGATCCTCTTCTTCGTCGGGGTCCTCTTCTTCTTCGGGTTCATCTTCCTCCATGGGTTGTGTGGATTCATTGATTATTGGGATCATCTGGAAAGTCTCAGTGGGCATCATTACTCTCATCTTTGGTCTACAGGACGGTCCTTCATTATTGGTTGGTTGGGAGTTGTCTTCATTGAAAGTGGAGCTTCCGGCATGTCACTCTTGTTGCTCAGAAAGATATTTCATCCACTCGGAAGATGGTTGAGAGTTCGGTAGGTATCCGGCTGGATAACTTTGTGGTATCTCCGAGGGTTGGTAAGTCGGTATTTCCGAAGATTGATACATCGGTAGGGTTGGTGGATGTTGGTGCATTTTGTGACCGTCGCTATGCAATTCTGACCAGCGGAACGCCACAGGCGAAGTTAGCACAACTTCGCCTTAGGCGAAGTTAGAACAACTTCGCCAACGGCGAAGTTGTAACAACTTCTGCCTTAGGCGAAGTTATCACAACTTCGCCTTAGGCGAAGTTAGCACAACTTCGCCTACTGAAGCCCAGGCCCGTGAATGTTTGTCTATATATATTTGTGTCTTGTTTAGTTTTAGGAATCTAGAAATCAGTGTGTGTTTGAGCAGCTTGCTTATTGAGAGAGAGTAAGAGACTAGAGTCGTGTGAGACGACCCGAGGTAGAGCTCACCTCGGGTCAGTCGTGTTTTCTGTTTTTGTTACGGTATGTAACGTGATTATTTTATATATAAATCTGCAGATTTGTTTATCCCGTTCTAGTATTTGTTTGTGTATTTGATCGTGTACGTGTTTGTGTTATTCGTCTGTACACCATAAACGAGTCTAGGAGGATTCCGCACTCCTAGACCTCGTGCGGATCTCGTATCGATCGGCGACGCCCCGGGGGGACTTACAAGTGGTATCAGAGCCTTAGGCTCTTACGCTATGGTTCGAGATCTGCGTTTTGGTGTTTTTGGCACGTTTCTGTGCGTTTCTGGCCGAACAGTTCTTCAGGCGAAGTTATTGTTCATCAGGCGAAGTTGCCGTCACTGTTCGTAGGGTTTCAGCGAAGATATAAGGTCAGGCGAAGTTATGAACAGGCGAAGTTGACTTTGGGCGAAGTTGACTTCTCGGCGAAGTTATGGCCAGGCGAAGTTATAGCCAGGCGATGTTAACTTTCGGCGAAGTTAATGAGATTAAAAAAAAAAAAAGAGTATTTTGGAATTTTCCGTCTGTATGGCCAGATGTACACGATTATTGTGAGACCGAAGATGTTGTTCCGTCAACGAGTGATCTTGTTATCTTTTGGTTTTACGTGTGAACAAATACGTGTCAACTCTGATTTGGAGTTGAGGTTGTGAATGGGTTATTGTTTGAAACTGGATAGTGACACATATTCGGGTGTTTGTGGGCAATGAAATTGTTGTTGTTCGTGGTGACCAACCGAAGAAAGTCAAATTGAACTGAAGGTTTTTCGTCATTACTGGATTGCGGTCAGAGCATATTATTTATGTTATCTTCAAGGCGTTCGAGAATTGGATCCTGAAACGTGATGCTTATTTATTAGAGTGAAGATTCTGGAACAAGTTGGATTTAACCGGGAATTAAAGTGTTTATGTTCCTGATCGTTATCCCTGGTGATTGAAGATGCTTCAGATTTTTTAATGGTCATGTGTTAGATTCTGTCAAGGTGGTTTTGTGATGAAATTGATCACTTGATGTTGAGTAGTTGAAGATTAAACCTTATCGTATGCCGACGAGTTGGTGAAGTTGTGGAGGAAGCCCAACTTCATGTGTTGGTGAAGTCAGATGGACTCACGTGATTGGTTGAGATGATCTATTGGCACGAGGATGCATGCATTTCAAAGACCTCAATCGTTATAGTCGGAGAAGCTTACACTAAAGGGGAGATCTGATATGGAAGACGCTGGGTGATTGGTAGATTTGTGAAGCTACAGGACAGTTTCAGACACGGCTGGTTGACTGCAAACAGAAGATCATCAGTTAAGAGGGAGTCTGTTGGTGCATGTTTTGTAACAGATGATCTTTCGTGTTTTGTTAGAATTGAGAGCAACGGTCAAAGGGGAGACTGTTGGTGCATTTTGTGACCGTCGCTATGCAATTCTGACCAGCGGAACGCCACAGGCGAAGTTAGCACAACTTCGCCTTAGGCGAAGTTAGAACAACTTCGCCAACGGCGAAGTTGTAACAACTTCTGCCTTAGGCGAAGTTAGCACAACTTCGCCTACTGAAGCCCAGGCCCGTGAATGTTTGTCTATATATATTTGTGTCTTGTTTAGTTTTAGGAATCTAGAAATCAGTGTGTGTTTGAGCAGCTTGTTTATTGAGAGAGAGTAAGAGACTAGAGTCGTGTGAGACGACCCGAGGTAGAGCTCACCTCGGGTCAGTCGTGTTTTCTGTTTTTGTTACGGTATGTAACGTGATTATTTTATATATGAATCTGCAGATTTGTTTATCCCGTTCTAGTATTTGTTTGTGTATTTGATCGTGTACGTGTTTGTGTTATTCGTCTGTACACCATAAACGAGTCTAGGAGGATTCCGCACTCCTAGACCTCGTGCGGATCTCGTATCGATCGGCGACGCCCCGGGGGGACTTACAGTGGATGATAGCTTGAATGTCTTGGTGGCTCAATTCCTTGGTTTGGTGGACTATCGGGAACATCTATTGGGTAGTGTCTACTTCCAGGGTAGTACACAGGTTTGGACAAGTCATGTTCCACATCTTGGTTGAAGTATGCCTCATAATAACCATCGCTCATGTTGTCTTCAGGGTAGGGTTCGGCTATTCCGGCCTCCTTTGCCTTGCGCACAAAGTCTTCGATATGAATTTTGAACATCTAATATTATGGGTGGTTTAGAATGTAGAGTGGGAAAGAAAGGTTACCAGATCCTTAAGTAAATTATGTCGCTAATCCACTAAAAATTGAAGAGCCCCTCATCATATTATGTTTTTTAAACCCTAAATTAATCCTTAAGTAAATTATGTTAAATATTACCCCTAAATTAATCCTTAAGTAAATTATGTCGCTAATCCGCTAAACCTTATATATGAACCTTAACCTTAAAAATTGAAGTACCCCCTGGTTGCTTGTCATACCCCCCCCCCCCCTCCCCTGGAAAAACCAACTTTCATATTATCCCTTTAAATCATATAATTACCAAATTAGCACAAAAATAAGGATTTCATATTATTTTTTTTACAAGTTGCGTTTTTTATGATTTCGAGTTTAGGGTTTAGGGTTTGGGTTTAGGGTTCGAGTTTAGGGTTTAGGTTTCGGGTTTCGGGTTTAGGTTTTGGGGTTTCGGGTTTAGGGTTTAGGGTTTAGCATTTCGGGTTTAGGGTTTAAGGTTCAGGGTTTCGGGTTTAGGGTTTATTTTGTAAAAGATAAAGAGGTAAAATAAGGATATTATAAATATATATACTATTAAAATTAAAAAAAAATATATTATAAATATTTACAATATTAATACTAAAAAAATTAATTAATAGTAATACTTGATAGTTTTTAATTTAATATATGTAGTGGAGATTATTAAGTGAAAAAAATGTTGTAAGGACTAATATGTATATAAAGAATGTTAAGAGGTAATAGTAACTTATCTAATAAGTTAAGGGGGGTGTATATTTAGTAAAAATGGTGTAAGGGGGGATACGTTTAGCAACACCATTAATTAAACATTAAGTCAATGAGAGTTTAAGGTTCATATATAAGGTTTAGCGAACAATTTGACAACTAATCCTGACTATAAAATACACTGATTTAGTGATTTTCAATGTTCGGTAATGTTTTTTAATACGATAATGATGTATCATCAATAAATAAAAAATAAACAGCTAAATTTGTTCCAACATTCTGACCAAGCCCTAGGTTGACATCAGAAAGTAAACTTTGTTTCTTAATTAATATACTAATATCCAATTGTTCGTTTGCATATATAGGAATCTCTCCAGCTGTTTTATGGCATCATCCATCTATATATACTTACAATTCCAGTTGCAAGTTTCTTCATCCACAAGATCTAGAATAATATCTACATATTTTTCATACACAGCTCATAAATGGAGAGCAAAGCGGTAGGCTTCTGTGCAATTGTGGCTGTGCTTGGAATAATATCCGCGGCCACCGGTTTTGGTGGAGAGTTCACAAGGGTTAAGGTAATTATATATCTTATTTCATAAATATATCCATTCCGATTAAAATTTGTGCATAGCAATGTGTCGACTCCAAAGGGGCAGGGGTATGTCTTTAGCAGGTTAGGGTTTGCAATTCAGAAAGGGGTGGCGGCGCAGCTTGTTGCCCGCCTACCTGCTATATTGATGTAATATCTATGTTTCATCAGTAGAAATAAATAAAATTTTATTTTTATCTGGTTCAAAAAAAAAAAAAAAAAAAAAAAAAAAAATATAAGTACATAACATGAGATATGTGTTATGGACATACATGCATGCAGGCTTCTGATGTTACTATTAATGATGATTCGTGTGTTTATCCAAGTAGTCCAGCTCTCGCTCTTGGAATCATATCAGCCGTATTCGCAATTATTACACAAATTTACATAAGCATTACATTTGGCGGTTGTCGATGTTGTAAAAATGACCCTAACTTGTCCCCGATTTCGAAACTCTTTTCTGTTTTGTCATGGTACTAGACTTGATCTTGCTTTTCAATTTGTCATATGATTGTCTTATGTATATATATGAATAAAACTAAACTAGTGTTGAATATTATTCAGGGTAGCTACTGTCATTGGTGTGATTATGCTGCTGACTGCTGCTGGGCTGAATAATAGAGAAGGTGGACAAGTTGATTCATATGGTTACTTTACATGTTATGTTGTGAAGCCTGGAATCTTTGCAGCCGGAGCTGTTTTAGCTCTCTTGAGTGCAGTTTTTGGTATTGCTGCTTATATTACATTAACTCCAGCACCTCAAACCACCACCAACCCTGCAGTTGCATTGCCGGTGGGCATGAATGTTGATCCAGAAAAAAGTCCAATGCCTTTCCTTCCTCAGCAATACCCTCCTCAACAATACCCTCCTCAGCAATAATTAATATTAAAAAAATGTTTAACTTGTCAAATGCATAATGATCTGAACAAGGGTGTTTTGATTGTTTTTATTATTTTATTGGTGTGATTTGCATTTCTAGTTTTTGACATTGTATTATCTCAATTTGTATATTTTGGTTTCTTAAAGGTTTCTATGGAATTTTTGAGTTTTATATATTCACAGTTCTTCAGTTTTTGAGAATGATTGATATATTATTACTATTTAAAATTTTTAGGGGAATGCTTGAATAAAGTCTTGGTTTTATTTCATCCCTTCTATCTTTTCTGCATAAATATAATCAGTAGTTGATTTGGTTTAAGATTGTAAAGAAAATCAGAAAAACACGTTTTTACACGGGAACTTACAAGAAACTGTTTTCATGTGTCAAGTTTCAAACAGATCTTGTGTCGCGGCTGCACTAGCTTGCCAAAATCAACTTCTGGAACTGTGATTATCTTTGTGAAAGTTTCATATGGTGGTCTTCTGAATGTCAAGCTACAGTTTCCCAATCCAGTTGCGAGCCGAATACTGTACTATTGCAAACTGTGACAAAGTTGGAGCCAAAACTTACTTCTTGAACTCGGTATTAGCTCATAGTTTGTCACCATTATCTACTGTGATCATACATCAAGCATATCTACTTGTCAAGAAATACAATACAACACCAACACGTCAAAGCTGAGAAAATTGACATCCATTTTGTTCGTGAGAGAGTTCAGGTTGGTCATGTACGAGTCTTGCACTTTCCTGATGATTATCACTTGATACATCAATATTTTCATAAAGGGTCTACCTAATGAGTTATTTGTACGTTTCAGATCCAGTTTGTGCATTCGTCCTGCTACTATTGCTCAAATTGTGAAGGATTATTAGACATACAAGTGTTGATAAATATTAGATATATAACTTTCGTAAATAGATTGATTAATTTATTTCCCTTGATATCTTGTAAAATTTGCATCCCATGTTATTTAAATGGGTTATTTATCGAATTATCAAAGTTCGCAGACTCCCCGACTACGGATGTTTTAAGGATTCATACGTACTACATAGTGTATATCATATTTATTAGCAAAGAACAAAGACAGTTAAATAACCATCTTATGTACTATAATTACAAGCATAAATGAATAAATGGTCTTTTGAATGTAATTATAAAAGTTATCTTACTAAAGTAATGATATTGATACATTAATATTGATACATAACATCCTTTAAGCACTCTTTCTAATTTACATCAACACATCATTTTTTCCTAAACCATGGAATGGACATCTTTCACATTCTCTTATCCCTCAATTTTGTACGTTATACAACGATGTGAACTATTTGTATATATATATCATTCATATTGATATTGATGTGGTTTCCTCAGCGGCTCAGCAGCAAGCTTATGCTCTCCAGTCGCCACACGCCCACACATGCCGGTTAGGATGATTTTCCCCGATGATTTCAATTGCCAACTCAATCATATCTGCACGTTCCCGCATCCGCACCACCCGCCTCAAAGATCATTAAAAAATAAATACAACTTACTTCTTAATCATTATTAAAATAGTTCATTATCAATAATTACGAGCGAAATTACCTTGTTTTTCATATGCTTTGAGTTGAAATTAACAAAATTAAGCTAACATATTAAAAAATGAAATTTATATTTAAAAAGTTTGTAGAAATAATATTAGACTAGTATAGAAAGTTCGACATGTTATTATTCAGCAATAAATAAAAACTAGATACATACACATAATTCGTATGAAGTTTTGAATAATTGAGTTAATTGAAAAGACCGACTTAGATCCCAGCTGTCTACGCCCCACTTCTCTTTATGGCGTTGATAATAATACATAAATAAGTAAAGATAATATGTAAACAAGTAATAAAAATGTTAAGATTGTACAAACTTAAAATTATTAAAATTTAGTATAGTTAGAAATGCAATTGTTCTTATATTTTTATAACGATTTTTTAAGGTAAGTTTATCGTGTCGTGTGATGAATATTCAATGAACAGATAATCACGTATGACTGTTACCCGCATTACAGCCATGAACCTAATGACGAGTAGCTAGTATTACACATATGAGACCGATTTTAAATTGGATACCAAACAGAGATATTGAAATTCATCACATTTTCATCTCTTAATGATACATATATACAATGAAAGTATATGTGTATAGTATAATTTAATAAAAAACAATAATTCCATGACCAAATTTAATAGAGTTTGTTTTATTATATTAGAATTTTAGAATTATAATTAAATGAAGAGTCATTACTCCATTGTTATATATCTCATATGCTCCAACATGAAACAAGATAGTAGTGTGTTTCATAATGAATAATATGGCAATGGCAGGCTCATCTTCTTCAACAGATGCATCATCCTTACTTGACCAAATATCAAACTATACCGGTGTCATTAGCAACCATGGCAGATTAGGGTTCACATTTATGCAGATGGAGGAGCTCAAACTACAAGCTTTAATCTACAAATACATGGAGGCCGGATTACCGGTTCCTTCTCATCTTATTCTCCCAATTTGGAACTCCGTTCTTGCATCCATTACAGGTATTTCAACTATATATTCAAGTTTCATATAATTCGCCTACACTACCGTTATTTGATTTCAGACTATCAAACCGCTGTCCACATAACATTCAGACGGTTGTTTTGACCAAAAAAGTCAAACTTTGAAAATTATTGGTCAGAACGGCTATTTGAACAATATCTGGACAGCCATTCTGACCATAGGAGGTCAAACTTTGAAAATTATTGGTCAGAACGGTCGTTTGTCCGATATCTAGACGTCATTATGACCATAGACAGTCAAACTCAAGATATGAAGTATGCAAATCAATTGTGTGGAGGTGATCGGAGTTTGTATGAAAACTATAAAAACACCATGGAAGCTGAACCAGGAAGATGCAAGCGAACCGATGGAAAGAAATGGAGGTGTAGCAAACAAGTTGTGACCGGTTATAAGTACTGCGAAAGGCATTTGCACCGCGGCCGGAGCCGTTCAAGAAAGGATGTGGAAGCTGACACTGGGGTTTACACCGCCACCACTGCAACACATAAACATGTATGAATAATGAACTTAAAACCGTATATCGGGATTAAGATCATCTCATCATTGAAAAAGGAAGATTGATCTAGTTTCTATAAATATATGTTATAACAAATTATTGATAAGATGCTACTGATAATCAAGAGTTAAGATTGTGGTGCAAGTAGACGAGTAGTCATAGATAAGATTTATTTATTTATTTATTTATTTATTTATTTTTGTGAGTCAAGATAGATAGAACATTAACGACCGTGGGGCTGGAACTTGCAAGCATGGTCCCAACGTGTTTTCTTTTTTGTTTCTTTGTGGTTTCACAGCAAGACACTTTTTGTTTGGCAAAGGTTGAAAAGGCAAATTTGCGGAGACAGGTAGCACAATAGTGTAACTAGTGTTAACATAATCATAGTGTATGAATATGATTCGAGCATCCTGTTTTTTACATGATACGTCGGTCTCTCTTCACGTACCACATATTTTGTTCAACTTGTAAGGGATCACCACTACAACGTCTTACTAATAAGGTAGTGATCATCTCTTTTGTCTCAACAATCTTAGTAGTAACATCTCCCTAAACTAGGTAGTGATTGCCTCTTAGGACCGGCCTAGACCCAACTCTTGGCTTGGCGACCGTTTAGGGCATGGATTCAGACTTCAGTCCAAGACATACATTTTTGTGAAAAAAAAAGTAACATAGATATCAGTTTTCTTTTTTCTCTATAAACATTAAAATATGAAAGTGAGCCAAAAGAAACATAAACAAGGGTTTAGTTTGATCTGTTTATGTTTAATTGAGTAAAGAAAAACTAAAAATTGGCATAGTAACAAATCAAATTGGGCCAAGATAAATGAAAAAGGACCTAGTTTAGTATATTTATGTTTAATGTGGAAAAAAGGCGAAAGAAAAAGCCTAATAACAAGTAAAACTGGACCAAATTTTTTATATATGTGTTCCATTTTTTGTGCTAGTCTTGGGTATTTAAAATCTCGGAGACGGCGTTGTTGCCTCTTTTATATCTCACTAATCTAAGTGGCGAGCACCTCTCAAACATCTCATTGTTGATCCAGACGGATCAAACAATCAAATTAAACGCACGAACAAAACAAATACGAGACATTGGGGTGACAACCCTCGATTCTTTTCATATAGCCAAACAAACTTCACGAACATACGATGAAAGAGACTTATTTGACACACAAAAAAAAAAAAACCTAGACCGTTATTTATAAATCTACAAAACTTGTCCTCCAAAACAATTACTAAACTTTCTCTCCAAAACAAATTTTCCTAAACCTGTTACAATTCAATTAATTTATATAAACTTTAATAAAACATAACAAACTAAACCCTTCACTTTATTACTAATTTGAGACTAACCTTTATCATTAATCTAGGTAGAGATCATCAAGCATCTTACTAATCTACATTGTGAACATGTCTCAAAATCGAATATCTCACCAATTTAGGTAATGATTACACCTCTGATATACATAAATGTTTACTATTGAACATTACAGTTGTAACACTACTTGAATAAAATATATTTTCTAGTTTTAAGCTTTCAAGAGACTTGAGTCAAAGTGTGGAAGGAAAGGTTATTTAATAGTCAAGAGGAGAGAGAGCACAAGCTCTGTCCCGAAGATGTATAACAGGTCCACGGTCTCCCCACGGGGTGCATGACCATAGTCCTTTAGCCCCATTTTATGCCTTTGGATAATTCACTGCAATTGGTCCAAAAGTGTGTTTAAGCTTTTGAGCAGATGTTAAACCATCTCTTCTTGACTTAATTTAGACTTGAATTAATTCTTATTTAAGAATTCCTTTCATTGATCATAAGTCATAACTCATTTTGTTGCTCTTGAATCTTGAGTTTATTGAAGATTAAACCTCCACAACTCTTGTATTTCATCATATGATATTTTATCATTCTTGAACTTGACTCGCTCAATGATTAAATGCCCAAGTACACCATGACCGATCCACGGTCCGACCATCTCATTAATCGTGGATATTTTGTTGTTTTTTCTACGCTTGGTCAGTTTTTATGTCCCCATGCATTAGATGCTCGATGCACATTTTGTTCATGACATCAAACATGATTCTTCTATCCAATTTCTTGATTGATTTGCTTAGTTAGTTGATCATTTGGACAACCTTTCTTGTAATTGAGGAACAAAGGGTAAAATTTGAATAGTATTGTTTAGCATTTATATCGCATGTACGTCTTTTATTGTCATCAAAACAAGGGTTGCATTTTATACGGGGTGATCACTAGTTATGCACCTACAATCTCCTCTTCTTTTATGACGACAAAAATATGCATCATCTAGTAGAATTGATAAGTGCAATTACACATACTAGCAATGTTGCATACCTACACTTTCACCTATCAATGCAAAAAGGGCTCTCCAATTCTCCATAACACAACTTCTCATTCAAAGTTGTGCTTGTCTCTAAATCAAGCTCCCTCTGATTAGTGATCCTATTTAATTTAAGATCACGTTCACCCATCGATGCAAAAAAGGGCTATCCATAACACATATTATCATTTAAAGTTGTGCTCGTGTCTAAATGAAGCTCCCTTTGATTAATTAGTGATCCTAGTTAATGTATCATTGTCAAATCACCCCCCCCCCCCCGGGCGCACGCGCGCACACACACATACATATAGAAACTTTGCTCTATATAAGAGAAATAAGTTAACAAGACAAAACAGGTCCAAATTAAATATATAATGAAGGGATATTCATATTTTAAGTTTAAAAAGCCTTGGCCTTTCTCAAATTGACATTCACATAGTTCATAGATGCATATAACACGTTTGGGAGCATGGCATTGACAACATTCTCAAAAGCTTATCAAGTATTAGCTAGTAGTTTCAAGTAAGGATAGTTTAGTATAAAAATATGTAAGATAAAGGAGTCAGTAAATTTCATGTAAGATATAGTAGTTATTTTAAATGATTACCCAAGTCAAAAGTGAGAGGAGGGATATATATGGCACAAACTACCCAAGAATAATTCATCACATAGGGTCCTCTCATCACCCTCAATAACAACTCATCCACAATCATTTGGGTGCGAAGGCTTTTCAACAATTTTATTAAACTGAACCCAAACATACTTGAGGAAGATGATATACATTTAGAGTAGATAAGCTGGACCACTTGTACATCTTTTACTATTTTGTACGTGGATCAAGTTACTACTTTTTTTTAAACTTTAATAATTACATGAGCTATATCTCAAACTGATATTTGTTGACGACCTTATTATGTTTATACTTAAAAACTAAAATGTAGAAAACATGCTGCGCGGCAACATACGAGTAATAATACTTAGTTATATATTAGAAGTTATAAAAGAAAAACAAAATATTATATAGAAAATTAAATTGCTGTAAATTGTAATTAATAATTTATGGAATATAAATAAATTAAATCATATTTATATAACCAGTCTGTTACGATTCAAAGATAGTTTTGATTACAATAACATACATCCTCAACAAATGATAATATGCTGTTAAAATTGATGATTTTTATTTCATTATTTTCTATGGTATTTAGTTATTTCTTCAAATACCGACACTTTGTTGACGCAATATAAGCGTACAAGCCTAGATCTAATAATTATTTCGCTTCATCTAACGTCCTCACTATTTCCTATATTCTCTCACAATTTTGTCCCCCTGATCAGATCCAATATATATCTCTAGTAAGTCCCTCATGTATGGGGATCTTTGCGATTAAAACAAAACTACAAGGTTGTAATAAGGCGAATAATACTAACAGTGGAGAAATACCTCAAAACTAAATATAAACGTATTTGAATAAAACGATTAACCTTGAAACGCAATCTCCAATTCCGTTAACCGAGAAAATGACTCAAAACTCAAATACAACCCTTATCATGACTTGATAATTAATATATATAACTTAACATAAACTCGTATATGCTATACCTAGGACTCTAATAAAATAATGAAAATAATTAAGATATTTAATTCAAAGTCGATAATCATCAATAACTCTCTATTTAACATTACTTGCACTCAAAGACTCTTTCATTGTACCGCAACCCACATATAACTAAATGACAGTTCATTAATTTATTCCAAAATATACAAGAACAAAGAATCATAAAAGAAATCGAATATGATGAGAAAACTTAAACACTCAAAACAAACAATGGGGTAGGTTCAGGGTTGCAATTAGTTTGAAAAAAATCTTGGGTTCGGATGGAGTATGGTATCAAAGAACACTCGTTGAATTACCCAACCCTATTTATCCTAACAAACACGAGTATGCTAATATATCATATAAATTCTAATAATCTGTTAAAATTGTTGAAAATTTAAAATTACTTAAAAAGTAATATAAGTGTTACAAGTGTAGTTGAATAACTTATTGGAAACTTAAAATTAATCTAACTATTATACTAAAGCAATACATAGTTTTCACATGACATTTAACTAAACTATTAATATAGAATCACCTAAAAAAATTCCAAAATTATTTACATAATAAGATATTTAATTTTAATACTATTACCATTTATATAATTACTAATAAAGTTACAAATATAACTTTAAATGTTGTATTTGATGAGGTTTTTAGATATTTGTGGATTATAAAATTTTATTTATCATTATTTATATCTTATAAATCCATAAGATATGCTATTATGTCTATTGTTAAATTTAATTTTTTTAACCACCCATGCACGGGCTATGTCCTAGATAAAAATAATATAAGTGTTACAAGTATAGTTGAATAACTTATATTTTAGTGGTTTTTAGGTATATTTATGATTGAGTTAATTTCATTAATTAACATTAGATAAGTACCTTTTAACTATACAAGGCCATAAGTAGTTATACAGCTTGAAACCCTTGAGTATATCAACAAACCTAAGGTAATGTATAGTGGGTACTTGATATATATGCATGAGCACGATAACATACTCACGTTGAGACTAAGATGACTAAAACACCGTCCATTGTCATCCCTTTATAATACCATCCCAAATACTATAATAGCTTATACAATTGTTTTCAAATCCTGAAGCTAGTTGACAAACTTAGATAAAAGGAATATCAGTTGATTGGGATCTATATGAGTCAAATTTGATAGTTTAGTGGCCACCAACCACTTGACCAGTTGGTTATGGTTTAATCTAAACCAAATTATCAAAACCTAATAATACTTTATATTTAATCTTCTTAAAAATATTATTATTTTCTATATATTTTAGTCTTCCCTTCATATAACAAATCTAGATCTTTATATTTTAATTTATCCAGGATACAGATTGCCATAACTCCAAACTTGAGGGACTATCAAAGTCATCTTCACACACACTCACATATTCTGGATCCAATCCAAACCCTGACTCACACTCCACTTTCCCCAAAATTACCATCCTACCCCCCACCCAATGGTTGAATCACAGTCATGGACCACTCGCCGGAGCAGCAACCCTAGGTTCGAAACCTCCGTGGACATCCCGTCCACTCCGACCGGCGAAGTCCGTTACGGCACCAACAACAACATCTTCGCCACCTCATTCGTTTCACCAACCATCCTCACCGCACTCATCATCGCCTCCTGGTACTTGTCCAACATCGGCGTGTTATTACTCAACAAGTACCTCCTCAGCTTCTACGGCTTCAAGTACCCCATCTTCCTCACCATGCTCCACATGTTATCCTGCACCTTCTACAGCTTAATCGCCATCCGCTGGTTCCAAATCGTCCCGTTTCAGCAGATCTCGTCTCGAAAACAGTTTCTTAAGATCTTCGCATTGTCCGCTATCTTCTGCTTCTCAGTCGTCTGCGGCAACACATCACTCAGGTATAGTATTAGAATGTAACACGATTCCATATGATATAGTGTAAGTTTTAATTTGTCATTTAATTAACAAATCATAATGAATCGGATTATGTTCTAATATTATATTAGGTACCTTCCAGTATCCTTCAATCAAGCAATTGGCGCAACCACGCCGTTTTTCACTGCGATTTTTGCGTTTTTGATTACGTGTAAGAAGGAATCTGCTGAGGTATACTTAACTTTGTTACCTGTTGTGTTTGGGATCGTTTTAGCGAGTAATAGCGAGCCGTTGTTTCATTTATTCGGATTTCTTATGTGTGTTGGATCTACTGCGGGCCGTGCGTTGAAATCGGTAGTCCAAGGGTTGTTACTAACTTCGGATTCGGAGAAGCTGCATTCGATGAATTTGTTGTTGTATATGGCGCCAATGGCGGCGATGATACTGTTACCGTTTAGTTTGTATATTGAAGGGAATGTGTTTGCGAAAACGGTGGAGAAGTTCGCATCGGATTCGTTTATGGCGGTGTTGTTGATTGGGAACGCGACGGTGGCGTATCTGGTGAACTTGACGAATTTTTTGGTGACGAAGCATACGAGTGCGTTGACACTGCAGGTGCTTGGGAATGCGAAGGCTGCAGTGGCTGCGGTGGTGTCGGTTTTGATTTTTAGGAATCCGGTGACGGTTATGGGGATTTCGGGGTTCGGTGTGACAATAATGGGAGTGGTCCTTTACAGTGAGGCAAAGAGGAGGTTGAAGGTTACAGCTCATTGACAGGTAAGTAAAAGAGATCACACGGTGCGAATGCAAATGCGAATGCGAATCCGAATCCGAATCCTCTGTTCTTTTGTTGTTCAATTTGTTTCATGATTTATTCAAAGTTGGGTTAAATGTAAAGCAAAGAACATGATTTGATTCTTCTATTGGGTAACAGATAAGATCAATTGGATTGGGAAAAGAGGGTGGGTTCTTTTTGAAATTTATGCTTTATTGCATAGTTTGTAATACTAATTACATGAGAAATTGTTCAAATTATATCATTTTTTGTTGTTATTTGTGTAGAAAGCTCAATTACTAAACATGATTTATAAGTTTCCTAATTGTTTGTTAATTTAGCCAACTGATTTTTGTACTGAATAATCATATTTCTTGATATTGATTTGTGTGTTGTGTTAAATTAGCTGCTTTTGAGTGTGTTCTAATTCAAGTTTACTTGTAATCTTAGATCAGAATATGATACTGGTATTACATTGACTGTTGGGAGAAACAGATTTTTTGCTTAGAAGCTAAGTTTGCAATTAGTCAAGTGTTGTTTACACTAATTGGTTCTTGTTGCCTCAAATTTAAGTTAGAATTTTCCATATATTGGGTTGATGCCATCTCTTTTAGATATATAACTCTGACTATGTCTAGTTTAGTATTCCGACAGTGTAGGATACTAGTATAAGGGTACAATAAGATGGGCCCCACAAAAGTTTAGGATGTCACATTGACATACTAGAAATGTGTATACTATTTCATTGCTACATTTGTACTCTTGTCACTTCTTTAGTTCTTTTCTAAAATACCGTTATACATAAATATCTATGAAAACAAAGCAAGGATCCTTAAAACGTTAATTGCCTAAAATCCCATCACTAATTTCCCTTCAAGAATTACCGTGGTAATTATACAACTATTTGATGTTAATTACAAATTTACAATTGGGGTGTGCATGACTGCTCATATGTTTCTTTCAAGTTGAGCCATTAAACACGAGTCACAACACCAATCAATGCTCATTAATTACAATCTAGCCCGCTTTCGCTACATTATGACATGGGGCTCTATGATTGCTTGTTTGTGATAATGATTTGCGTAATTAGCGTTTACTATTGATTATTCACGATAGGTTTTCTAAATAAATACAAACTTAACTACAAAGGGTTTTGGTAACAATATACACAAGTGAAGGTGTACACAACCGGCTTGACTCAAACAGATTCGGTCTAGAAATCAGTTTAAGAGCATGAAAAATCAAATTGGTCAAAATCAATTTGGTTATGTTTATAACCGGTTTAAAACCAATTTAAACTGGTTTTTTTCTCAAACCGGCCTGGTTTCAAAACCGGTTTGGTAGTTCAGAAGGGAAACCGGTGATAGAATCAGCGGTTTGGGTCAGTTTGGGACCTAGTTTGGTTGAAACTGGTTCTTTTGTCAAACCGGTTTGGGTCGGTTTGCAGTGAACTGGTTCCAAACCATTTTTTTTACATCTCTATACACAAGGTTACACCGTACAATAGGTTGGATGCGCCCTTGTAGCGGGAGAAACATACCTCCGTAATCAGAACTCGTTACAAAATTGAATTAGACTGGGAAAGTTGGATGTATTGTTTTAATCAGCAATGGGTTTTAATTAGGGGTGGCAAATGAGTTGGGTCGGAACGGGTTAGGGTCGGAATGAGTCAATTAAAAAAAGGGTTACTTTGGTTCGGGTCGGAACATGTTAGGTCAATAGGTTCGAGTCAGAACGAGTCCGGATCGGAGTGGGTCCAGATCGGAGTGGGTCCAGATGGGTCAGAACGGGTTCGGGTCGGATTTTTTTTTGTTGAACGAGGACAACGGGAGAAACGTTTTATTTTTTTTGCTTTTTTCGTTTTTGTTTTTTATTTTGAGTTATAATTTTGTTATTAATGTTATATTTTTTTGGAGGGGTTTTTATTAAGATCAAAAACCCCTCAATAAAAATTCAAAAAAAAAATAATAACAAGATCATAACTCAAAATATAAATCAAAAACGAAAAAAGTAAAATAACAAAAATGTTTCCCCGTTATTCTCGTTCAACAAGAAATGACAGATGAACCGAAACCGAAAAGTTGGCGAAAATGAATACCAAAACTGAACCGGATTGATCAAAGCCGAAAAAATCGATCAAACGAAACTAAAACCGAACATAAATGAAAATGAAACCGACCAAAACGAAACAACAAATCGAATACGAATCCAAAATCGACTAAAGAGAAACAAAGAAAACCGAAACCCAACCCGTCCAGTGCGAAAAGTCGAAAACTCGTGCCGACTTGAAACTTGATCCGAGCCAAAACCTAAACCTAAACCGAACTCATTCCAATTCAAAATCCGTTTCAACCCGAACCTGCCACTTTTGCTTAAGACACTAACCCACATCGACCCATTTATTTAAATTTGTCGATCCATTTTGACTCGAAAATAAGGTGGAATTTTAAGTGACTCATTTTGACCTAAGTTAAAATCTATGACCCAAATAAACCCACATAATTTTTAAAACAACCATAATTGACCCATTTGAAATGGTTTTGGTCAAGATTGCACCCCTAGTTTTAATCAATTGTTTTAATGAGAAATATAATTATTACTAAAAAAAAGCCTATGGGTTAAAGTTGAACACATCTTGTAATACGTTAGACGCGCGATGTTTTAACATGATTTAGATACACCATTATAGGTTATACACAATATTGTAACAAACAATGAACATATCATCTAAAAATGTCGTATTTTAATAATAACAAAAGTAAATTACAGAAAACGTTCATCAATCTTATACATGCTTGCATGTTTGATCTTTTATTTTCAATAATAAGTTGGGCATATTTTATGTGACTGTTTTGTAATTATATAGGTCCTTTTTACTAATAGAAGTTAACTTTTTTTTATTAAGTTAATAACAGTTTGTTTTGTAACAATAAAGATCGTCCTTTATACTAATTGAAATTAATTTTTTTATTAAGTCAATAACAATAGGTCTTTTTACCCCCAATTGACTATTTAAATAATTCCAACATAGTTAGTGTAGATAACCTAACTTAATTATATGTTGTATTTATATGAAAGAGAGCACAAAAACGAGAAAGGAAGATGAGAGATACAGATGAAGATCTAGATGTTTATGGTTTTTTCTTCTTTTTTTGTTTTCTAATGATTAAGGGTATTTTTGTCATTTTATCTAGATTCAAAAGAAAGCTTAACGAAAATTAACATTGTATCCCAAAGTTGTTACTTCCTTCCCCCTAGAATGTTATTTTTGGCAAACCGTTGGGGCCATTTATGTAATTAACTTAAAACTTCTTGAATAAATTTAACAAAGAATACCACACTCCCACTAGGCCACTACCCACATGAACCCCAAAGGGCAAGAGTAATGATACATACATGTAATAGTTTAAAGTGAAAATACCATAAAAAATCAACATACTTTCTGTTTTTGCTTGTTAAAGTCCCTCAATAATTTTTTGCACGTTAAAGTCCCTCAACATATTAAATTTGAACAAAAATGTGACATGACTCATAAAAACAATATGAAACTTATTTTTTTTGCTTATGTGTTATTTTTTCTTATGTAATATATATGGCTTTTAAACATCTAACTCATATGCGAAACCCCACCCATCAAAGCCACGTTGTTTTGATTAAATATGATTAAAAAAATTAAAATTATCAAATTCTTTTAGGGTTCCATTTAATACAATATGAAAACCGGAATTGACAAGAACTCTGAACAGTGACATCGAGCATAGCAATTGAGTTCAACATCTCACACAAACTTCATAGCCCATATCCAAACCAATCCAACCCTAATTAATCAAAAAAAATTTATACGGTTTAACTCCATTATGTTTTCTTTCTATTTTTTATTTTACTTTTTTTACGAAACTTGAATTAAGATGATTGGTAAATCATTCTAAATTCCCAATACTATAACCAATACTTTAACATGTTCTAGCTTGCAGCAACGCACCGTAAATAATTCATAGTGCTCCATTTTGATACAATGATACTTGTGATGTAATTGTAATAATATATGTGTTCCACCATCAAAAGAAAAAACTCACACCATGTGATCTTGAGTAAACAATTCCATTGCAAAATTGAGGATTCGTAATAGGTTCTTGAGATGTGTCAGAATTATCAACCAGGAAAAAGAATATTATTTATATACTTAAATGTTTTTATAAGTTATGTCACATTTTTGTTCAAATTTAACATGTTGAGGGACTTTAATATGCAAAAAATTGTTAAGGGACTTTAACGAACAAAAACAGAAAGTATGTTGATTTTTTATGGTATTTTCCCTAATTTAAAACATACCTAACTTTAGAAATGTATTTATGATTTTTATCGGATTAAAGGATTTCTCCTAACCGAACAAAAATGTTATGGTGTCTGATCCCTGTAAACCCGTCGCTCTCCATCATGTACATGTACAAAAAAAAAAGAAGAGATATTGTTGTCATTGGCGACAATCATGCTTCTTTGAAGCTCGTACTATCGGCCCAATAAAACCTCCAAACCACACATCTTACTCTTGCTTTGACATATGTCGGTGTGCCTTTCCGGTGTGTTTCTCCGTGTTCACACTTTTGATCATGCCAAACACATGTACTATAATTCAAAATTTCTACAAAATGAGCTTCCAAATAATTTATTATACTTAATGTTTATAGTAAGATCACTTTGCATATATGATATATTCATATACTACCCATTTTTCTAGAATCAAGAAAGATTTTTTGTCGGTACGTTCATCGATGGGTAAAGTGGACTCTCCACTTAACACTTATGGTTTGTCGAAATTTCATATTTCGTTTCTGGGCTTAAATATTTACGGGCTTAATTCGTACAATTTATGACGTCGTCACACTTTTAGTCCCCTAGGACAGATGTGAGTGTTGATTTTTGTCACACATGGCAACCTAATTAGTCTTACCATCTGTTGGTGCGTTAGTTTATGTTTACATATAGCGGGTCATTGGGGGGCTTTTGATGTATGTGTATGATTACCTTGTAGGTTTAAGTGCCTTATTAGGCTTTACCATGTGCTAGGGGTTATTTTCGTATTACATGTGTACGATTACTTGTACAATTGTAGGCCTTAATGGATCTTACCATTTGTTATTGAGAGTTTATGTTAGGCAAACAAACATTGTGTTACAAATTACAGTCATTTTGGGGCTTATGACACATTTGAATGATAACAATCTTTTGGGGTTTTGTCATACTCATACCAACGACAATAAGGTAACTCAAAATGATATCGACTTTTATCGCATTGGTTTTTGTGGGTAAACATAGGTGATTGTTGATCATTCCAAGACTAAGTGATGGGATCTTAGACGAAACTTTCATCATCATCATCATTATACTCAGTAAATCCTATCAATAGCAAAGCTATTGTAGGGTTTGAGGAGGGTAAGGTGTAGACAACCTTACCACTACCTCATAGGATTAGAGAGGTTGCTTCCGGTGAGAATCCCGACTCAATATTAGTTTCGCATTAAGCCTTGAACATAAGACACATAACACTCAACCAATGAGACATTAGCTGATTGGTGCATGTACCATTGTCTTTCGGCCATCAACGCAAACACATGATGCATGATTAAGCTTCCACCACTTTTAACGTTATTTTCTCAAAATTGGTAAAATAACGTCAAAATTAGTGCAATTTCACTTTTGCCACCCGATGACCCACACATATATATTATATGCGCGCATCACAAGTAGGATGTAATCGATCAGTAGCGGTTTCTGGAGTTCATGAGTAATCAGTAGCGGTTTATGTCTGGCTGTATATTCTAATCAATAACACTCCATATAGTCTAGTAATGTCTGGTACCCTCTAATCAATTTCTTGAAATACAACCTATGCATGGTTTTACGAGATATATTAAAGAAATTTGTAGTGTAGGTTTAACAATTAACACAAAGCTTTACGAATATATCTAAAGAAATTTATAATTAAGACAAATATTAACGGGTGTGTGTGAACTTCTTTATTTTATATGTGTGAAATTTTTAACTAATTAATACAAATATGAGCAAATATTTATACCTGTCCTAAGTAACACAGGAATTAAACTATTTCACAGAAATGAACAAAAAAATTATTTGGTATCTAATCCCAAAAAATCCGTCCTCTCTCTTTCTCACTTTCCCATGTAAAAAATAAAAGAAGAGAGATTGCTTTCCATGGCTGGCAATATGCTTCTTTAAAGCTCAAGTGGTCCTAAAACCCCACATGCATCTTAATTATGCTTTTATAAAACACCCATCTAACTTCACGTCCATTTCTGACATCAAATTTAGGCTTATTGTCTTTTACAAACAACTTTCATTGTTTTTTTTTTCTTCTAACAAAATAATATGCAAGATCAAGCTCTAGGAATGGTGGTAACAAGGGGTGATGACACTGGTGGTTTTGCGGATATGTTGGTAACCCTTTCGGGTGATCAAAACCGACAGATGAAGGCCGAGATTGCCAACCACCATCTCTATCAGCATCTTCTCTCTGCCCATGTAGGGTGTCTACGTGTTGCCACTCCGATTGATCAATTACCGCTTATCGACACTCAACTATCCCAGTCCCACAATCTCCTCCTTCCCTACATGGCCAACCACCACCAGCCAACTGGCCACGAAGAGCGCCACGAGCTTGACAATATTATGGTACGTTTAGTAGTGTCTGTGAATGTTCAAAAGGGGGTTGCGGCGCAGCTTGTTGCCGGTTTGCCTGCCACTTTATTGTAATCGTTTTATAGTAAATTATATAAAACTTCGATTGTGATTCTTATTTAGTTCTTTTGTTAACTTTTTTTGTAAACCGCAAATCTAACTGTACTCCTAAACTACAACACCAATTTGTTTTACAATGACGGGACGCAAATCCTTAAAACTTGAAAAGACAAAGTCTTATCTAGAATTTTGATACCGCTAGACAAAGATGTTTTGGTGTCTTTTGTTGAGTATTTACAAATGTTTCTTTTACATGGAACAGACACAGTATTTGATGGTTTTAAGTGCGTTTAAAGATCGCTTGCAAAAACATGTGAGAGTTGATGCTGTCGAGGCTGTCATGGCTTGCCGTGAAATTGAGCACAACTTACAAGCTATGACCGGTAACACCTTCTCTTCATATTCATATTCACATACACATGAATATACTATTGTGTCTTAATGCTTATATAATATAGCTAGTCATGTTTCAAAACCTGTTTGAAAATGAATGTACTGTAGATATTTTTTGTTAGTCATAATTTGGTTTGGTCCGGTCCATCGAGCCTATGGTGGATCGGTATCTTGGAGACCAAGTCGAGCACATGATTTGGGCTACAAGTTATTTATTAATATTTATGTAGATTTGTTTTTACCAATTAGTATTTGAATATGATTATGGTATTTGTATTCTAGTCTAGTTGGGTTTTGAAATCTAAATTAGTATATATACCCGAGCTTGTGGGTTATATCAATAAGTATTGTAATTTTCGAGCTAATGAGAATTACAAAGATCGAGCTTATGATCTAAAAAACTTCGTTATTGTGTTTATCGATCCTGGTCACCAAACTTCAATTGGTATCAGAGCTTCGTTTAAACACGAGTTCTTTAATCTGTCAAGATCGAACAACTTCAAACCTACGAGGAGGGTTAATTTTGTTCAACAATAATTAATTGTTTTTGTGAACAATTAATTCAATCTTGATACACCTGGGAAGGAGTGCAAACAAGTGGGGAGCCAATATTCCATCAGTTTGGTTCCATTATTCCACGAATTAATTCAAGGTGGAACTATTTGCCATCATTCAGTTTTGTTTCAATCGCAAACAAGATTAAGATTATTGTTCTGTTCAAGACGTGAATTCTCCTCCGTTGTCGGTTTGAAAAATTCCAATTTTATACCCACTTTCACCTTCCACCAAACTTTTATATTTTTTGAAATAATCAAACGCTTCGTCTTTTGATTTTAACAAAAATCCCCACATGAACCTCGTGTGATCATCAACAATAAGAAAAATAAATTTCTTACTAGACGGTGTACTTGGTGAAATTGGACCACATAAATCGCCATGAATCAAATCAAGTGGTTTCTTGGCTCGAAAACGTGTTTGATCGGGAAACGGTTTTCTGGTTTGCTTACCTACTAAACAACTGTCACACGGATTAATATAAGCAATAAACGAAGGAACACCACGTACCATATCCTTGGTTGTTAGAAGTTTCATTGACTCGAAATTCGAATGGCCTAAACGCGCGTGCCATAACCAACCCGGATCATCAATGTTTGATAATAAACATACCGGTGTTCTAACCCGAAGACGCACCTTATACAACCGATTCCTTGATCTAACCGACTTCATTATTACCTTTCTCGATTTATCAAGCACTAAAAGTTGGCCATCTTCCATAATCACCTTGCACCCGTTTTCGATTGCTTGTCCCAAGCTTAAAATATTGCTCGTTAAACTTGGGATAAAATAAACGTTAGTGATTACCGTTCTCAAAATTTTGCACAAGTGAAGGAATCACACGACATTATTCCGCCCCATACACACCCCAACAAAATGGTGTGGTGGAGCGGAGAAATCGAACCGTGATTGACACAATTAGAAGCATGCTCCATGTCACAAAAGTTCCAAAATGGTTTTGGGGAGAAGCGGCGTGACATGCTATTTATATCCTAAACCGAGTACCGACGAAATTACTACCGGAAAAGACTCCCTATGAAGCTTATAAAGGTGTAAAACCGAATCTTGATCATTTACGGGTTTTCGGGTGTGTCGGTTATGTGAAAACACCTCCAACTACTTCGGTTAAAAAGCTTGACGACCGAAGTACCCCTATGGTTTATCTCGGTATCGAACCCGGGACAAAGGCATACCGGATGTACGATCCGGTTAGACATCAAATTCATGTTTCTCGAGATGTTATTTTTAATGAGAAACAAGGTTGGGATTGGTCTAAAAGTGGTGAAAACTCGGCTGAAAATTTGGTAGTTAATCTGGAACAAGTTGGTAACGTTATAAACTTGTTTGACCAAAATACCCCTAGCGAAAACAGCTTAAACAGCAGCCAAAACAGCCCGAACAGCGCTAATTTCAGCCCAAACAGCACTCAAAACACCCAAAACAGCCCAAACAACACTGATTTCAGCCCAAACAGCACTGAAATAAGCCCGAACAGCCCAAACAACACTGATTTCAGCCCAAACAGCACTGAAATAAGCCCGAACAGCAGCGATATCAGCCCAATCAGCCCATCAGGTCAGTTTCAGCAGCCCGGTTTAGCAAACAGCGCGCATCAGCAGCCCGGTTCAGCAAACAGCGCGCATCAGCAGCCCGGTTCGTCTAGTTTACATGTTGTCCCAGGTCCTTCTACCCCAAGACGGTCAAACCAAACCTCAATTTTACCTAAAAAGTTGAATGATTATGTGTTAAATGTTGAGTTTCCACACGAGGAAGAATGGGATGAAGGGTTTGAAGATGAAGAATTATTTTTGACTCAAGATGGTGAACCGACGAGTTATGCCGAGGCATCCGGAGTAAAAGAATGGGATAATGCAATGAACGAGGAGATTGCATCTATTGAACGAAACAAGACGTGGGTACTTGTTGACAAGCCAAATGGGTTTAAAGCGATCAGGTTGAAGTGGGTTTATAAAATTAAAAAGGATGCTATGGGTAGAATAGTAAAATACAAAGCACGGCTTGTGGCGAAGGGTTATGTTCAGAAATTCGGTGTGGATTTTAATGAAGTTTTTGCTCCTGTTGCTCGAATTGAAACGGTTAGATTATTACTCGCCTTAGCCGCCCGAGAGGGGTGGGAAGTAGATCACTTGGATGTGAAGTCGGCGTTCTTACATGGTGAGCTTGACGAGACCGTGTATGTTAGTCAACCGGAAGGTTTCGAGAAGAAAGGAAGTGAAAATAAAGTTTATTTATTAAAGATGGCCCTTTACGGGTTAAAGCAAGCACCGCGGGCTTGGAATGTGAAGCTCGACAAAGTGTTGCAATCACTTGGTTTTTACCAATGTCAACGAGAAACAGCGGTGTATCAAAAATATATAGAGAATGACATATTAATAATATGTGTGTATGTTGACGATTTACTTGTCACAGGTTCAAGTACGGATAAAATTCTTAAGTTCAAGAAACAAATGGAGGAACAATTCGAGCAATTTGGGTTTATTGTCATTCTATCTCGGAATAATAGTCTCACAATCCGAAACCGGGATCGAGATAAAGCAAGAAGCCTACGCCAAGAAGATCTTGAAAGAAACAAATATGGAGATTTGTAATCCTACCAAGTGTCCACTTGAACCGAGCACAAGGCTTTCAAAAGACGAGAAGGGGAAACATGTTGATGCTACCGTCTATCGAAGAATAATCGGGTGTTTGAGGTATTTGTTACATACGAGACCGGATTTGAGTTTTTCTGTTGGAATAGCGAGTCGGTATATGCAAGAGCCAAAGGAATCTCACATGAATGCGATTAAGCATATTCTTCGGTATGTTAAAAGAACCGTGTCTTACGGTTTAAAATATTCGATTTGTGGAAGTCGTCACATTTACGGGTATTCCGATAGTAGCCATGGAGTTGATGACGATGATGGCAAAAGTACTACCGGGTATGTCTTTTACTTTGATGATGCCCCGGTTACTTGGTGTACTCAAAAACAGCCAACGGTAGCTTTATCTTCGTGCGAGGCGGAGTTTATGGCAGCAACCGCGGCTGCGGGTCAAGCCGTTTGGCTCCAAGAATTACTTAGTGAAGTAACGGGATGGCCGATGGAAACCGTAGTATTATATGTTGATAATACATCTTCCATTGCACTTATGAAGAACCCGGTGTGGCATGGTCGAAGTAAACATATAAAAACAAAGTATCACTTCATACGAGAATGTATCAAGAACAGGGATGTTAGAGTGGAACATATTCCCGGAAGCGAACAACGAGCTGACACGTTGACAAAGGCTCTAGCTCGTATAAAGTTTGCGGAGATGCAAAAGCTACTTGGAGTGGAGGATCTCTCGAAGGCCAAACCGAAATTAGAGGGGTGATTGTTAGCCACAATTTGGTTTGGTCCGGTCCATCGAGCCTATGGTGGATCGGTATCTTGGAGACCAAGTCGAGCACATGATTTGGGCTACAAGTTATTTATTAATAACTAGGCTATTAACCCGTGTATGACACGGGTGGAAATATAGAAATGGTCTATAACAAACATATATAATTTTAATTGACAAGATAATTTGTCGTATATATTTGGGGACGACAACATGATATTTATAATGTACGTAACTTAAATACACAGATAAATGTAATGTAAAATCATAGAAACATGAAAAAAACCTATAGAACATATATATATATATATATATTTCACAAATAAATATTGCAATAAATACTTCAAACACATAATATAGAACTCAAGGACTCAACATAAGAAATTATATTGTCAAAAAGATAACTGAAACCTATCATATCGGTCGTCCTTACGAAACATCATGCCGAAAAATACGTACACATTGTAAAAAATTATAATGTAATTGGATTTAGGCGAATTGGCTAAGTATTTATAATGAACCAAAAAGTGTTGCCGATTGTACTGAAGAAAGTAAACTAATACGGTGTTAATATCTATAAAAACTAATATATTTCTAAAAATTCATAACTTCAATAGTAATATCTAAGCAATATACTTTAAAATTTTAATAATAGTTAATATTCATCACATTCACTTAAAATAAACATAATAATTTAATTGGATTTAGGTCGATGGCATTATTACATCTTATGTTACTCTTTTATTTATTACATGCTAACAAAAACAACCAAAGTTAAATTTCAGCATTAAGTGTTAAAATGTATTAAAAATTTGTTGTTAATCAACATTGAAAATGATGGTTACATCATATTTCTTATAATAGTTTACTTATTTTTTTGACTAATTATGTATGTTACATTTTTTATAATTGATAGTACATAAAAAATCAATTGCTATTTGACGATACATTATATGTATATATATATATATATTAAAAAAATTCTTTTATTATTTCCTATACTCACACATTTACTATTCATCAATGTCCAAATCTTCCTACATGATGTACAATTAACCGTTGCACGAGTATTATATATGCATTTAAAAGGTAAAAACCAAAGTTTACTTTTCTTATAATTTATCACAATGATTTCAAATAATTACCCTTTTAGCCTCTCAACTTTTATCACAAACTTTGGTTTATTAGACTTTTGGCATAAAGGTTTTTACACTTATATTTTTTTTACCCCTCAAATTTAGTTTCACATATATACTATTTGGCCCAACTTTGGTAATGAAACTTTTGTCACAAAACTTTTACCATAACGAATTGAACCGATATCAACCAAGTTCTCGTCGCGTGCTCGTCGCAAAAAACGATAGATTGAACATGTAACGCATTTAACCCACTATGCCGCAACGCGCGGGGTAGAAATATATGTTCACGTTTTTAGTATATTGTTTACTTTGATGTAAGCTTTAACTTGAAGCTAATAACATAACTGAATAAATTTAAATATACGTTACTGTATTAAAGCGTTATAAATAAATTACAATTGTTCGAAATGCTACTCAGTGGTTCTTTTGGCATTGACACTGCACTTTTAGAAAAAAAAATCATTGTTATATAACATTTGAAGGGTAAATAAAGATTATTAAAATGACTACCCGTTTGGATTACTCCTCTTATTGGAAGAAGTTGATTAACAAAATTACGTTTCTTTTATTTTAAAGACATCTATAATATAATATAATATAATAAGGTTATCTTATGAAATGAGGAACAACATAAATGTTGACAAAAAAAACGTATATAGTGTGCTGTTTAATTTTGTTGATTTAACGAAAGATTTTAGTATACAAAACGTAACAATTAGAAAAACGAGACAGCATGAGTATTAAATTTAGTCACAATTGTGGCTTATTTCTATTGAATGTTCATAATGTAATTGTAAAACATGATAATTATAAACATTACCTGGAAAACATAAATAACATACCTTAGTCTACTGGATATGAAGAATAATGGTTAACTTCAAACGACATAGAGGATTATAAAATCGTTAATGTAAAAGTGTCTAAGACACCAACATTGTGTGTTGAATGTATATAAACAAAATGTATAAAGTTAAATAGTATTCAACTTTCCATAAGTAAATTAAGAAACCGGAATATTGTTTGTAAGAATTGATCTATAAAAAGTATTCAATTAATCTAAAGAATTCAATAAACCGGCCTATTATAATGGAGGGAAGCTTGAATTTGGTAACAACGTATATTGAAGTTTCCATAGTTAAATTTAGAATACCTGAAGATTTCTTTTAGGAATTAATTTATACAAAGAATTCTACCATTATAAATTTATAATCGACATATTATAATGGAGGGTTGTTTGAATTTGTCAGCAAAGTTCCATACATATTTTATGTGTTATTTTTTTATAGACAATGGCTAGTTGACTAAGGAATGCAGAAGCTGCATCGGTTAATTGGTTAATGTATGAATATTTTAGGTGGTTTGATGTTTTTTAAATAAATACATTTGTTAGTAGAAGACTATACTGTTTTTGTGTCATAATTTTTGTTTATGATATACAATACATAAGTTAGTAGGACAAAACAACTGCATTGAGTAATTATTTAAATATCTAACTCATTAACATTAATACATGAAATATACAAACACAACTAATTATTTACGACAACAATTACTTAAAGTGTCTAACCCACCAATATTGTTTATTGAATAAGATTATTATCTCATGAATTTGAATGAATAAAAAGTGTGTTGCTAAATAGTATCAACCTCTTAATAGTCAAATTAGGAAACATTGAAATTAGTTTCTTAGAATCGGTTTTTATATGGACTTTACTAAATCTTGATATTATAACGGAAGGTGGTTTATATTAATGAGTCTATTAGTATAAATGGATACATATTTTGTGCCTTATTTTTATATAGACAATAAGGTTGATTTTATGAAAAATGATTTTTTGAAGTATTTTAATATTTAAGGTTGTTTGAATTTTTTAATAACAGAAACAGGTTTCGTTCTCTAATTCCATACAATGTTTTTGTCTTCATTTTTTATACACAATAATCAATGTGATTGACTAATGACTTCATTAGTTTGAAGTTACTATTTTATTGAATATCATTGTAACACCTTGCCCGTGCTAGGGCCAACGTCACTTTATAGTATGTCAGATTTTAATGCTACATTTTCATTAATGATAAAACATCACATTTTTACAATAAATACAAATATGAGTACAAAGACGTCGTGTATTTCATTTTATAAAACTCTCAATCTTTAATATTTTCCCAAGCTTTCGATCGATTCTTCACAGATAATCTTGAATACCTAACATGCAAGAAAATAACAATACAAAAGCATGACTGAGCGAACGCTCAGTGGGAGGATAACGAAATCATAGACATTAAAAATTATAGGCTTTCAACTTATAATATATTTTATCAAGTTGTACTTGAAGCATATCAATTCGTAACTTTGATCAATCTCATAAACAATAATTCCATATCAAATTTCTCAACCATTGAATAAAAATATAAAATCTATAATGGGGTCATAAGGTTTCGTGAGGACATGGTTAAGACGATATTTTATCCCATAGGATTGATACACACGTCTCTAATAATACAGTAATTCAATAATTCAGTAATTCTTATGACCAATCCGTAAACATTCAGTAGTGAAACGATGTATTTTTCCCATGATCGATCTAAACGTCTAAACTCACTCACGTTTCTCATGAGAAAAATAACGAAAACGATAAACGCAAACGTGTCAAAACACGTTATGAAATCCAATATCAAAATAATTATTTGTAGGTGAGTCCAAAAACGTATCATAACAATTCGATTAAAATCAAAATGAAATTCGTAATCAATGGTTCATATCAAACGACTCGTAATCAATGGTTCTCATAAATCAATAAATAACTCATGCTATAAATCAATAACATAGTAACATGAAAGTAGGCTAAACAATCAAAATGTGTCAAAAACACATGATGGAATCCAATATCAAAACAATTCTTCGCATCAAGGTCCAAAAACGTATCTTAACAATTCAAAAGAAATCAAAATCAAATTCGAAATCAGTAATTCATTTCAATAAATAAACGATTCGTAATCAATAATTCATATCAGTCAATAAACGATCCATATAAATTAACGAAACAATAAGAAAAATAACATTAATAGGCTATTCGTACCTTAATCGTTATACCACACTTGAGGATAACTCTAATAATAAGAACTTGATCGAAAAATTAGACAAGATCATGTAGTTTTGTTCATAAAGAGGATAAAGTGGAAAGAAGATGGTTTTGTTTTGAGAGACGAGCACCCATGCATATTCGGTATTGAAAAAAAAAACTTGGATTTTATTCTACGATATAATTATAAGTAAGGAAAATGGAAAATAAGGAAATAAATATGTTGACAAAAGAAACGTAATTAACATTGACTTCTTCCGTTTTAAATTTTAATATTAAAGTCATTTAAAATCTTTAATGATTTTCCTTAATTGTAACACTTATTGTAAATTTAATAGTATAAAAGTTACATAAATTTTCAATAACTAAAATGAATGCATAACCTCTAAATAAACAGATTTGACCACCATTAAAATGTATTTTATTTAGAATTTATTTTGTTTTAGAATTATTTTATTATTAAAAAATAGAAAAGTGGTTGATAAAAATGAAAAGATTAGTATTAGACCAATAGGAAGAGAATATGTGGATACAAACTCAATTGATTTAATAGTGTAGGTAGATATATTAATTATCTAAATTATATATTATATAAAAACCATTAAACCTGCTGAGAAGAAACAAAGAGTGTGAATAAAATCAATCATCAATAAAAAATAATAACATAAAATTAGTTTCAAAACATATTTATACTTATAGTATACATAATAAATAAATCGTAATTAATTATTAATTATAATTATTAAGTAGAAGCATAATTAAAAAAGATTCAAAATTTAAATTCAAAATTAAACATTAAATAAAAGATGAAAAAGAATACTTTAAAGAATTGATTAATCTTATGTTAATTAATTATTGATTTATTTAATTAAGATGAAAAATGAAGAAGCTATTGATATACATGGAAACTCTAGTGAACAACCAATAGGAATGAGAGATTTTGACATAAAGCATATTGCTTTAGTAGTATATTTAGATTATTTAGATTTGTTTTTACCAATTAGTATTTGAATATGATTATGGTATTTGTATTCTAGTCTAGTTGGGTTTTGAAATCTAAATTAGTATATATACCCGAGCTTGTGGGTTATATCAATAAGTATTGTAATTTTCGAGCTAATGAGAATTACAAAGATCGAGCTTATGATATAAAAAACTTCGTTATTGTGTTTATCGATCCTGGTCACCAAACTTCATTTTTAACTCAAAATAAACCTTGTTAGTTTATCCAATATATATTACGTTATCCAAACAATAAACTAGTTATTTAACAATGAAAGTCGTGTCGCGTTTTGAACTATATCATAGTTATCATCACCTCGGGTCCGGGTTTGTTTTAATCTTCAATGACAACTCATACATCATAAATGTGGGTGTAATGTAGGACCACGACTTAATTTCTATTTATGGTTTACTACTTTACTTTATTGTATTTTTAATGAATAGTTTGGAGACGAAAGAAGGTGGGAGTTAGTTGAGTTGGTGGAGTGAACGAACATTTACATCACCACCTAATAAATTTTTTATCATGATTTTTAATTTATGGATTATATATATGCTACAATACCAACTTATTTATGTCATGTTCTTGTTAGCTTTTAGTCTACATTATGTATTTTGCAAGATATATTTATTTAACATCACAAGATAACATTATTAATTAAACAAACTCAAAAGATATGAAATTTATGGAAGCGCATAACAAGACATATCATATATGTTGACGTTACAGAAATGAAAATGGTGCTAATTTGGTTAACATGCTAAGAAGTATTTGTACAATAACATGTCTATGTGTATACAATATACAAAGAAAGATCATGAATAGAAAACTTTTTGTCTACTTCTTTCTACTTGCCTTCGTATTATATGATTTTTATGTTCCTGTTAGTTTATGTTATTAGTAGTTTAGTACACTGTGCTTCTAATATTCTTTTCTCTCCATATATATGGTTTTGGTTGGGGTTCTACCTGTAAATATGGTCTCTCTATCTTTTGAGATATATAGTGATTTCGTTTGCCTATATCTCATCCTTCTAAGACCATACCTATAGTCTGGCTATAGACGGGATTATTGTGTGTATGGTTGTTTTTGCTCTTGTACATTCATGATCCATGTTTTTCACCCTGATGGGGTTGATTTATATCCAACCAAGCACTATTTATTCATGCTAGTGAAGCTGTGTTTTTATTTTTAATGTTGTTATTTTCCTTATCTACTATGACCAGCTGTAGTCATTTTTATCTATTTTAATCGACTTGTTTTTTACATCGTTGAGGAATCGTGCATTTGGCACTATTGGATTGACAATTTCCTAGTAACTTAGTCCATTGCAATGTGAAACCGAAGTTTTCATATGTTGTAAACACATCTTTATACAAATAATATTTTTATCTAATGTTAACTAGCTAATAATTTCAGGAGTAACACTTGGAGAAGGTACAGGAGCAACAATGTCAGATGATGATGAAGATGAGATGGCATTGGATTTTTCATCAGATCAGTCTGGTGAAATGTTAGGCTTTGGTCCTCTTCTCGAATCTGAACGTACTTTAATAGACAGAGTTCGTCAAGAACTGAAAATCGAACTCAAACAGGTGCCCACTTTATTGCGCCTGGTTTACGTCTATATTCTATTTTTTCTTATTATTCACATATTTGTTACTGATGTTTATATTTTAATTATCATCAACTACTTCGTATGATTTTTGCTACCGTTTCAACTGAAAATAAGATTTGAGACCGGATTTGGGTCGGTCACCCATTTTGAAACCTTTTCTTCAGCTGAAAAATTATAAATGACTAGTTTTCTAGTGGTGTAATCTTGCAACTCACATATCATTAGTTTTATCACTAAGTATATAACATTTAAAATGCTTGTATTTAGGGATTTAGATTGAAAATAGAGGATGTAAGAGAGGAAATATTGAGAAAGAGGAGAGCAAGAAAATTACCCGGAGATACTACTTCTGTGCTCAAAGATTGGTGGCAACAACATTCCAAATGGCCGTATCCAACGGTAAGCGATAAATATTTTGAAAAATAGAAACAGAGTTAAACTCCAAGTATTATGTAAGCAACATATGGTAACAAGTTATGCTGTGACTTTTTTTAACAGGAAGATGAGAAGGCTAAACTGGTGGAAAAAACGGGGCTACGACTGAAGCAAATTAACAACTGGTTTATTAATCAAAGGAAAAGAAATTGGCAGAGCAGTTCGAACTTTGTAACCACTCTAAAGCCCAAGCGCAAAAGATAGAAGAGGAAACCAGTATTGTTGCATTTGTCACGAATGATCAAAATTATGGTGGGGGGGATGGTAACTTAGTTTTTAAGGAAAGACCTAATTATTAATCTAGTTGTAAAATGTATGCTAACCATTGCATGTATATGACTGGCTTAGTTCTAACACATTTCAGTATTTCACTTAGCATCGTGTTCACATGATTCCTCAAGTTTCTCGTTTTTATTCTCTTGATTCTAAATACTTGTGACTCCGAGTCTTGACCTTAGATAGTAGAACTGTTCGTGCCCCAAAGCTTTCGTAAATATATTTACACTTTTCTTGTGTGTAGGAAGACCTTACCTTAAGATGTTGCAATCCTGATTCACTCGAATCAAACCTTCCGGACTCTTCATGATCTGTAGTGGACTCGGTCTGTTTGGATGTATTATGTGAATTGTATGAATTGGACCATGGCTTGGACTTGATGAATTATGCATCAGTGTCTCGTTCTCGTTCTGAAGATTTATTGAACACAGAAAACACCGTTTCTAAAGTATTAATGTGCTCGATCAAACTAACTAAAGATGGCCGGGCCTTCTTATGACTCCCTTTAAATGACCAAAAGTGTGACAAGTGACCAAAAAGAAGAAAATATTTATATGCTTTATAAAATAGGATAAAAATTAAAAACTTTTAACTTAACCTTGTAACTTAGCAAAACTATAAATAAGTCTCTCAAACCCACCCATTTGTAACATCTTTGGAGTATTTACGGTAAAAAGATTTATGTTTATGTTGTTCAAACCGCTTGACGCTCGTTTGAAAAATGTTTGGAAAATCATCATCATTATCATCTTATTCAGTATATCCCACCAATAACAAAACTATGTGTTAGCTAAAAATTGAGATAAGAGAATCAAGAGAGAAGAAAAAACCACAATCAATAGCTACCCTTCATTTACAGATCAATTCAGTAGTTATACAACGAACTCAACGAACTAACAACTCACCCAACTATTACAACTATTTACAATTTCAGTCCTTTAACTATTGAACAATGACCAAATGAACCTGGAACTTCTACTTTTATACTAACAAAGCTCCCCTGGTGAAAACATTCTTGTCCTCAAGAATGTAAAAAAAAAAAAAGGAAATCTCAATTGAAATTCATCTTCAAACTCCCAAGTGGAATCAGCAAGAGGAACACCATGCCAATGAACTAATACTTGTGAAACCAATTTAGTACCTCTACGAGCCAATCTTTTATCAATAATTGCACGAGGTTGGAACAAGAATCTGGGGCCTGCAGGTAATGGAATGGTAGGTGAATGTTGACAATGAGCTTTCTTTAATAAGGACACATGAAAAACAGGATGCATATGAGACTCCTGAGGTAAGTCCAGCTTATAGGCTACAACTCCAATCTTTTCCAGAATCATGAAAGGTCCATAAAACTTAGGGCCAATCTTGGACTATTTATGAGTTTTTAAAGAAGTTTGGACAAAAGGTCTTAACTTCAGATAGACCCAATCTCCAATGGTAAAACATCTTTCACTTCTATGTGGATCAGCATATTGTTTCATCCTATTACGAGCATCATTCAGAGTTTGTTTCAGACAAGTAATCATAGCCTCCCTATCTCTATGCAATACCTCTACAGCTTCAACCTTAGTGTCATTAGGAATGTATGGAATATGCAAAGGAGGAAGATGCCCATATAATGCTTCAAAAGGAGTAGTTTGAATAGAAGAGTGATAGGTGGTATTATACCACCATTCAGCCAAGCTTAACCATTTCAACCACTGCTGAGGAGTCTGCATACACATACATCTTAGATAGGTTTCCAAGCATCTGTTTAGAACCTCTGTCTGACCATCACTCTGGGGGTGATATGCAGTGGAATATGCTAACTTAATGCCCTGTAGTTTCATGAATTCTTTCCAAAACTGACTTACAAAAATTGGATCATGGTCAGACACAATGGTAAGAGGATTACCATGTAGTTTAAAGATGGTATCAAGAAAAATTTGGGCTATTTGAGGTGCAGTAAAAGGATGAGCTAGAGGGGTAAAATGGGCATATTTGGTTAGTCTGTCAACAATAACCAAAATAGTGTCTTTACCCTGAATTTTTGGTAATCCGGAAATAAAGTCCATTGAAATGTCAGTGAATATATGAGTAGGGATTGGCAGAGGTTGCAATAAACTAGGAGTATCAACGGGTTCATATTTAGCCTGTTGACACTGGTGACAATCTTTAACAAACTGATACACATCTTTAGAACATCCTTTCCAATAACAGAAATTTTGTACCTTTTTCAAAGTTGGGACATAACCTGAATGACCTCCCACCGCCGAAGAATGAAATAATTCCAAAATATCTTTCTTTAACTGGTTGTCATTGCCAATCCACAACTTATTCTTTCTTCTTAGCAGACTATCAGTCCAGGTAACATGGAGCATTGATTGTCCCTGTACCAATTTCTTAATAATGGCTTGAAGGTGTGCATCATGTTCCCAAGAAGTTTTAATCCTCTGTAACAACATAGGATCAATAGTACTCATACCCAATTCAAATAAGGCCAACCCCTGCATTCTTGATAAGCCATCAGCCACTAAATTTTCGGTTCCTTTTTTATACACTATATCATAAGTGTAACCCATTAATTTGGCCAACCAAGACTGTTGAAGTGGAGTAGTAATTTTCTGGGTTAATAAGAACTTTAAGCTTTTATGACCGATTTTAATTAAGAACCTTTTCGCAATCAGGTAATGATGCCACTGCTTAACAGCCATCATAATTGCTAAGAGTTCTTTCTCATAAACTGAAAGAGGAAGCTGTCTTACAGAGAATGCCTTGCTAATAAAGGCAATGGGATGACCTTCCTGCATAAGAACCGCACCCATACCCTTGGAGGACGCATCGGTTTCAATCACAAATGTCTTTGTGAAGTCAGGAAGAGCTAGAACTGGTGCAGAAGTTAAGGCAAGTTTTAACTAATATTAGTCCATACAAAAGATTCATCCTTTTTCAATAATTCAGTCAAAGGTCTTGCACAAATGCCAAAACTTTTGATAAACCTTCTATAATAGCCGGCTAGTCCCAAAAAACCTCTTAATTGTTTAAGATTTTGAGGAACAGGCCATTCCTTAATGGCTAAAATTTCCTTGGGATCAGTTTGTACACCTTGGCCAGAAATTATGTGACCCAAATACTCCACTGTAACCCCCCCCCCCCCCCCCCCAAATGAACACTTGGACTACTTGGCCATTAATGAATGTTTTCTCATAAGGCTTAGAACTTGTTCAAGATCGATTACATGTTGAGACATAGTGGGACCGTACACCAATATGTCATCAAAGTAAACCAGCGTGGTTTTCCTTAATAAGGGCTTGAAGATTTCATTCATTAAAGACTGAAATGTTGCAGGAGCGTTGGTCAACCCAAACGGCATTACCATAAAGGCTATTTTATGGATGTCCCTCTCGTCCATTCTTATTTGATGGTAGCCAGCCCTTAAGTCTAACTTAGAGAACACGGTAGCGCCCCCTAATTCATCCAATAATTCTTCAATTAATGGAATAGGGAACCTGTTTTTAACAGTAGCTTCATTAAGTTGCCTGTAATCAACACAAAATCGCCAGCTGCCATCTTTCTTTTTTACTAAGACCACTGGTGAGGCAAATGTACTATGACTGTTCCTAATTGTACCAGCATCTAATAACTCTTGAGTCAATTTTTCTAGCACATATTTTTGACCAGCAGGATATCTATAAGCTCTTTGATTTATTGTGATGTTTTCATCTTTTAACAATAATCTATGATCACAGTTTCTTTTAGGTGGTAATGTAGTTGGTACCTCAAACATATCTTGAAACCGTTTCAATAAAGTGTCCAACTGAATGTCAGGGGTAATTTGGGAAATGGTGGTGTCATGTTGAAAAGAATCACCACCCACAGTTTGCAAGCTATATAATTGTGCAGAAGCCACCCCTTGTGCCAATAAACTTTCTAATTTCTCAGAAGAACAAAGTTGCATACCATTAAAATCTATGCCTTTTAACTCAAACATCTGATCAGCCACCTTAAATTTCATAGTCAACTCTTTGAAATTCCACATAATGTCATTGAGAGTTTGTAGCCATTGTACTCCCAAGACCATGTCATAGTTGCTCAGTGAAATCAGCATGACATCAGTGGTGAACCAGTTACCTTGAATACACCATTTAAAATTTTCACATAAATGAGTGCAGGGTAATTTGTTGCCATCAACTATGGTGATGCTCAGTTCTTTAATAGATTTGACAGGGCATTTCATCTTAGTAGCCATGCCACTCTCTAAGAAATTATGTGTAGACCCTGAATCTATAAGGATTTGTAAGGGTTTTGTGCCAATTGACCCTTTTACTCTCATGGTAGAAAAAGAATTCATTCCCAAGATAGCATTTAAAGAAATACAAGGATCTTGTAATTCTTGTCTTAAGATTTCCACAGGGTCATTATACTCCGCCTCTTCCATTTCCACTATTTCGATAGAGAACAACTGTTTATTTTTACAAATGTGAGTTGGAGTGTACTTTTCTGTACATCCAAAACACTCACCCTTAGCTCTTTTTTCTTCAATTTCTTTATGGCTTAACTTCCTAGCATTAGGGAGTTTAGACTTCAAAGATGGAGCAGGTAACAAAGGTAAATTCACACCACCACCGCTTCTATTGCCATAATCTGTGGTTCTATAATTTGGTAAAGAACTGGATGGCTTAAAAGATCTAATGGGCTGCACTAGAGACATATTATTATCATTTTGAACCCTTGCCAACATGTAAGCCTCTGGTAAAGTTCTTGGCCTAATCAACTTCACTGGATTTCCAATCTCTGGCTTAATGGCTCTTAAGAACATGCTCACAGCATATTCATCACAAATATCAACCCTAGTCAAAGCTAGATCAAACTCTTTACAAAATTCTTCAAGAGATTGATTAGTTTGTTTCAAATCTGCTAAAGAACCCATAGCATACTGATTTAAGCCTAAACCAAATATGGAAACAATAAATCCTTTGTATTCATACCACAACATTCCTTCAATACTACCACCTCTAGATCTAACAAATGATTGATGCCAAAGTAAAGTTGCATCCTCTAAATGAACTACAGCATAACGAACCTTGAGGTTTTCAGGAGTGGCATCGATTTCAAAGAAGTGTGGGGCTCTGCACAGCCACCCTTCTATGTTTTCACCATTGAACTTTGGAAAATCTATCTTGGTCAGGCGATTATGGCTGTTATGGAAAGCATGTAGATGTGAATTGTCAGGTTGTTGATTCACACCAGCTCCATGGTTATGATGATTGTTGTTTTGATTATTGTTTAACGCCTGGATACTTTGGATGAGCTCGTTCATTTGATTTTCCATTTGTGTCTTCATTGAAGCAATATTCTCGGCGTTCTTCGTGATAGCCGATTCCATGCGATTCAAGACTAAATCATGTTCTTGTACTCGTTGATCCATTGACATATTACGAGTGCTCATGGCTAATTGAAACAGAGTCGAATTTAGGGCAAAATTGATTGAAATTGGGGAAATTTGAATTGATCGAACAATTGATCAATTCTTGAAGAATTGAAACGAAACTGAACAGATTTTGAATGTAATGAAGATTGAAATTAATCAAGCAATGATCAATTTCAAAGACTTGAAACAGAAAGAAAGAACAGATTGAAGGATTGATGATGAAATCAAACGTATTCCAAGGAAGAACAACTTTGATACCAATTTGTTAGCTAAAAATTAAGATAAGAGAATCAAGAGAGAAGAAGAAACCACAATCAATGGCTACCCTTCATTTACAGATCAATTTAGTAGCTATACAACGAACTCAACGAACTAACAACTCACCCAACTATTACAACTATTTACAATCTATTGAACAATGACCTAATGAACCTGGAACTTCTACTTTTATACTAACACAGCCTTACCTCTACCCCATACCATAGGGATAGCGAGGCTGCTTCCGGTGAGACTCCCGGCTCGATAGTAGTTTTGCATCAAGCCTTGGACATAAGGCACATAGCACTTAATCATCGGGACACCGGCTGATTGGTGCATGTACCCTTGTCTTTCGGCTATCAATGCCACCACATGATGCCTAATTAACCTTCCGTCACTATTAACTTTATTTTCACGAGATTAGTAAAATAACGTCAAAATGTTTGGAAAATGATCGTACTATTTTGCTTCGGTTTGTAAACAAGTTGATCGGCTCGGTTCGGTTTGTAAATGAGCCATGCATGAGCAAAGGTTCACTCGAGTAAGGTTCGGTTCGATTGGCTCGAATTAATTATGTACACACAGATACATACAATTATTTAAACATTTTTAAATTTCTCTCACTTGTTAATTTTATAGATTCATTTCCTCACTTCAAGTTGTTAGGCTATTAGAAGTTTATTACAAATATATTAAATCCAACTGTAAACTTCTTTTTTATAGAGATTTTGCAAGCTACAAGTTTGACTAAAAGTTACTAATTCGTTTTGAAGTACATTATTTTCAACTTCAAAACTTTTTTTTTCATTTAATTTGTTTTAAAGAAATTAGTAACACTCGAAACTTGCTCATAAAATGCTCGTTCAATTTTGACTCGGTTTGTAAAATTAGTTGGTCGACAATGTTTGATTCATAAACGAGCCAACATGAGCAAACCCTCACTCGGTTCTTTCAGCTCATCAACAACCCTGTTCATGTTTACTCAATAAGAGCACACGAAGTGATTTGAATCCACGGAGGTTGTGCTCAAGCCCGACTCCGGGTTTCCCCGATCGCTCCTGACTAGATGTACACAATTCCCAAAACCCGATTCGGTTTGGTCATCAAAGTCAAAACCGGTTTATGATCGGTTTTGATTCGAGTTGAAACCGGTTTCTTGACCATGTTACGATCGGTTTCCGTTCGGGTTTTTATCGGTGTTAGTTCGGGTTTTGGCCGATTTTGGTTAAGTTAACTGATTTGGAACTGGTTTCTATGGAGAAAATTACAAACCGCTTCTAAGCCTACGGTTTCAAACCGGTTTTCACTCGATTTCGATTTGATTTTCGAGTAAGTTCGTAGTCCGGAATTTCAGTGTGCTGTAAAGTCTAAAACAGTAGAAAACACAAATTTGAAAAAACATGTCAAAACTGAAAATATCCAATCTTTCACCCACACAAAATCACCATTTTACAGACACCATCAACAAATATCCCAATCTTTTTTACCGCCACATTTCTCGCACCGCCCACAAATCCATTAATAATAATAATAATATCTCAAACCCCACCACCGTCCCAGTACCCCATCATGGCTTCCCAATCAAACGGACCGTCCAAAACGACGCCGTTAAACTTCCTGATCTACGGCAAAACCGGTTGGATCGGAGGCTTGTTGGGCAAGCTCTGCCAATCCCAATCCATCAATTACTCATACGCCTCCGGCCGTCTCGAGTCACGTGACTCATTGATCGCCGACATTAACGCCGTCAAACCCACCCATGTCTTCAACGCCGCCGGCCTTACCGGACGACCTAACGTTGACTGGTGCGAGTCGCATAAGGTGGAGACCATTCGTGCTAATGTTGTCGGAACCTTGACGCTTGCTGACGTGTGCCGTGAGAATGGGTTGGTTTTGGTTAATTTTGCCACCGGGTGTATATTTGAGTATGATTCGGGTCATCCCATCGGGTCGGGTGTCGGGTTTAAGGAAGAGGATACTCCGAATTTCGTCGGGTCGTTTTATTCCAAGACCAAAGCCATGGTAATGTTGTTATTTGAAATCAAGTTTTAATCTTTGTTATGAAATTTTGATGTTTATATGTAAAATTTTTAAGAAAAGGTTTGATGGTTTATGGGTAGGGTTGTAAACGAGCTAAGTTGAGCTTGACGTGGCTCGACCCCAGCTCATTTTGATATTCAAGAGCTCGAGCTCCATTTCAAGCTCTTTTTTTAAAGCTGGAACTCGGCTCTTGAGTCTTTTTTTTAAGCTCGGACTTGACTCGGTTATTATAGTTAACGTATATACGATTTAAATTAATTGAGAAAAACCTTTAATGAGCCTAAGCTCGGCTGGTAGCTCATGTAGTACCTTAAGTGCGTCAAAGCTTGGCCCGAGCTCCGTTGTGCAGCGTGAAATTAATACATACAAGTCCAAAAGAGGTAAAACTTAAGTATACCCATGGCTCGACGAGCCTAAACGAGCTTCCCATGCAAGGCTCGAGGTCGGGCTCGATACCTAAACAAGCCTTAATTGAGGCTCGGGCTCGAGCTTTTTATCGATCCAATTTCGAGTAGCTCGTGAGCGGCTCAACTCGATTGCATTCCTTACATTCCTATTTTTGAGAAATGATCTTCGAGATCCGATTACTTTTTATAGTCAAATTGAAGACCATTATCTTGAAATTTGAATTTCATATGAATGTTTTATGGATTTTGTATCAAGTTTAATATTATGATATCTAGTTTGTTTTATAATGTTCATTGTTGACTAATTCACTCTCATATTTTAGAACCCATTTAAATTTTGACTTTAAGAAGTCAAAAGTAAAGACTTTTGAGTTTAGAATTGATATCAAGATTCTTACAAATTTTGCATCAACTGTACTTTGTGACTTGTAGTATCTTAGAAAAAGTCCAATATGATTAAGTTTTCCATCTTCATGATTCAATAATTGTGATTCAATTATGAAGGTCAAATGTAATATCTTTGAGCACAAGATATAAATTATAATCTAACTTCGTATCATGTTTAGGTGGAAGATTTGCTTAAGAACTATGAAAACGTATGCACATTGCGCGTTCGTATGCCCATATCATCAGACTTAACAAACCCGCGAAACTTTATCACCAAGATCACTCGTTATGAGAAAGTGGTCGATATCCCAAACTCCATGACGGTTCTTGACGAGCTTCTTCCGATATCAATAGAAATGGCAAAAAGAAACCTAACCGGGATATACAACTTTACAAACCCCGGGTGCATTAGCCACAATCAAATATTGGAAATGTATCGCGATTACATCGACCCAAAGTTTACTTGGAAGAATTTTAACCTTGAGGAGCAGGCTAAAGTGATTATTGCTCCAAGAAGTAATAATGAGCTTGACACAACTAAGCTGAAAACCGAGTTTCCCGAGCTTTTGTCAATTAAAGATTCGCTTATAAAGTATGTGTTTGAGCCAAATCGTAAGACACCGAAGACTGCTTAGAGGTTTGGCTTCTTTTTGAACCGTCTTATGTTCGCGGTTATTGTTGTTATGGTGAGTATGGTTCTTTTGTTTTTCACATGATATGCATTGTATTTTTAGTGTTGTATCATTTGAATTGATTTGATTGGTAATAAAATATGTTGCAACGGTTTTCTATAGAAGCCATGTACATGTTGCCAACTTGCTTGTTGATTAAAGTTCCCGGTTCGACCTTTTTTTTTATCGTAATATGGTTTTGCGGTTTGTTGGGATGCCTGTGACATTGATCAGTAAATGATTTTAACCCAGACTTTCAAGTAACAGAGAATTAAGTAGCGCACGAGGGTGATAATTCCTGAAACGAATTGTGTTTGTGTATACAGTGAATGAACAACAAAGTAACAAGAACAACAAATGATAATTGATTACTTGGTGAATGTTTACAATGGAGAATACATACATGAATACTTGATTTGGCGGTTATCGCCCTTGCAACGGTTTGATAATAGGTCGTTAAGAAACCGCCGTATCATGAGATAATGTCTTAAGCGTTACGTATTACATAATTCGAACAACAACAACAATAATAAATAATAATAATAATAATAATAATAATAATAATAATAATAATAATAATAATAATAATAATAATAAAAGTCCAATGCTAAGTTTAAAAGTCTTTCTTAACATCATCCCCAAAATTTAACAGCTTCAACGACGGGATTGAAATCAAAGCGTCTTCTTTCGTTAAACTTCCTTGCTCCTTCCTTATTATGCCCTATGTGCAAAGCGAAATATTGGGCTCGGTTTGATTATATATGCCTTTTAAACTTCGTGAACCCGTTGGTTAAGTGCTTGTTCTAACTTCATCTTGTCTAGTCGCCTTCAAAGTGTTAGCCATCTGCAATTTGTAATTCCAAACAAAAACATCTAGATATTTTACTTACAAGTAAAAACTCCAAAATTTAACATATACTTACAAGTAAAAACTCTGAAAAAGGCGCACAACTATATAGAATTAATATCGTCTACTTTACTTGCAGAGCACATTATGCTAAGAGAACAATCGATAGATTTATTCTATATAAACTTACAAGATCAGACTTATCAAGATCTTCAATCATACATTGGATTCTGCAAGATATATAACGCATAAACTTGACACGAACATATATTCTTGATTGTAAGCAAAGTTGTCACAGGGCAACTCTCCTTTGACGGTTATAGTTTGTTGGATAAAAAAGTATTCATGTCTTGGTTCAAGATCAAGACGGGTCTTTCTTTAACACATCCTATATGACTGCCAAGGGAGAGAAACCCTATAACTAGTTTGCTTATTAGATTGTAAATCGAACATTAGTGCTTGTGCACGATCAATTATGTTTTGAAAGTTCTCATACTTGGAGCTTATATATGTGTTTGTTTCGACGTATAAACCATTGAAGAATTTGGATATACCAGAGGTTTATGCTTTGGATATTATTATCCTCATTGAGAGGAAGATCTATTCTTTGAAAGCTTAAGTTTCTTCATCTCAATAAAAAGTTTTAGATTCTGTTTGAAGCATAATATTAACACATGAATGTGTGAAGATTGATAGGGTATTTAGGGAATGATATCTAAAGGAGATGGAAGAGATGCCGGTGTTAAGCTCAAAATATTTTATGGGGACAATTTGAAGATCAAACTAGAAGAATTCGCCAAAAGCCTTTCGTCTAGTGGCTACTACAAGACTTTGTCTTTCTAAATGATGAAGGTTCAAATCTTATAAGTGAAAAATTCATTTTAAAATAAGCCGTTAAAACAATGAAGTGATTGAATCATCGGGCTGTTTGTTTACATCTGAATGGAACCATTCAGATGTAAACATCTGATTCATTCAGACTTCAGACTGTTTGAGTGCAAACAGAAAAACATCTGAATTAGTTAAAATTATGTCTGAATTATTCAAACTTATTGTTGTTGCTGAATGGAACAGATGTTCATTCAAATCTGACTCATTTAGATCTGAATTAACCAAACAGCCCAGTCTTAGTGATTCTCATCCCTTCAACCCATCTTTTTTTGACTTTCTAGGATCTTTTCCGCATGTTATTTAACAAATAGGCCGTATGTTATTTAACAAATAGGTCGTAAATATACTATTGGAAAATTGGATAATGTGAATGGAGATTTATTAAATTATTAATATTAAATTCTTTATGTCACTTGTTTGATTTATTAGAATTTATATTAATATTGAATTCTTCATATGGTGAAATGTAAGGCCCGTTCCCGGTAGCCCTACTTTAGCGTCGGATTTACTCATAAACACAGTTCTACAAATCAGAGTTAATCAAATTTTCGCGGAATATAAAAACTTTAACCGTTTATTACAAAACATTAATTCTTTTCTTTGATACCATAACACAAAACATTATATTTAAAACATCTTTTCTTCTTTCTTCAGATGCCAGCCGTTCAATCCATGCCATGTGTCATCCTCATGTAACTCTACAATCAGCTCACCTGCGTGCGTACTAAAAATCAGCTACGCTGAGTGAGTTCTAGTTAATCAAGCAACTTATCATACAAGCACTACAGCATCATATACGTATCCGAAGACACGTAGCCCACTATCTGACCTGCTCACCTTACCACTTAACCTCTTATTTACCCCTACCACTTAACCACTTTAATAACGAATGACGTTATGCCACTTTGCCACTTTAATAACGTATACGTTATGCCACTTTGCCATTTTAATAACGAAGTCACGTATAGGCTTACCCTACCACATACTATCGTCATGCCACTAACACTCTTACTAGACTCTTGCCACTTCTAACACTCCCTACCTCTACTTGTCTACAACACACTTCATATCATTACATCATTTACATAATAAGCAAGTCACATCATAGCATTCGTACACACTAACAACCACTTGGCAATCACTATCCTTGGCGATACGTGCAATATCCGAAGATCGTTCACGCATCGACAAACATTATATAATAGCTACCTCGTATGACTTCTATAGCATACACTTACCACTTAAGGTAAGTGTATTCACACTTCACATCGAGTATGCACACAGCCCCGAAAACATAACAAGGAATTGGGGCTAGAAACTCACCTGAACTCGGTTACGATTACACATATCAATTAACTATTTCTATCCATATTGAATTTTCTAGTTCAACTACAACCCACAATGAAAGGGGGGTCCGGGGGCAGCGCCCCTGGCAGCGGGGTCTAGGGGCGGCAGCCCCTAGCAGGGTCCAAGGGGCAGAGCCCCTGGCTGGGGTCGAGCTGCTTCGCTGCCTAATTCGCTAGCTTAATTCGTTAGCTGGTTCTAGTTCGTCATCCTCCTTAACGAATTGGAGCTTCTTCGTTACTTATCCTTAACGAATGACGTAACGAACTGCTTCTAGTTCGTTACTTCCTCTTAACGAAATGGATTAACGAATTGCCTTCTATTTCGTCAAGTTACCGCTAACGAACTAGGGTTAGGTCAGAATGTCAGAGAACATTCCCTGACATCCTTACCTTGTACACCCAACTCCGGCGCCGCATTCGCCGGAAAACCGGGATATCACCGGAAAAACGATATCTCAGCCGTTTCGCCACCGTTTTCACCGTTTTTCGTCCCGTTCGATCCAGATCTGAGCTAAAGTGACCCCTAAGCTCATCTTAGGTTCGGTTTATACCCGATTCCACCCGGATCTTGTGACTTCAATGGTTTAACGGTGTCGGCTCGTCGTTTCGTGGCTAAATCTAACGGGTTTGTATAAACAAAATCACACTATCATTACCTCGGGTCGGAAATCACTTCTTCTTCTTATTGGTTTCCGCTAGAGAGAGAGAGTAGGATGAGAGAGAGCTAAGTGTGTGTTTTGGGTGGTGTATGAAATATGTGTGAAATGAATGGAAAATGGGAATTAAGGTTTATATAATTATGGATCATGGGCTTAAGCCCATGGTCTCTTCCTTCCTTCCCAATTCCATAACCCATATCTATTAGCCAACACTAGCCCGGCCCATTCTAACTCTTACTTTATTTATTATCTCCCCACTAACCCGAGTAAACTTTCCCACTAATGCTAATTAATACAATTAATATTATTCTTAGAAATTTTGGTTAGTTTATGGTTAGTTTAATACAATTAATACATGAAAAACTCTTAAGTAGAGCTCTTTATGAATTTGATTAGTTTTTATTAGACTTTGTCTCTAATTGAATTTCTAATTAAGAGAGATTCTTCACCATCCATAACTCTTATACATGGTAGGCTATGTGCCTTATTTTTAGAATGCTAGAAAGGTATTAGCTTGAAAATACAAAAAAAAATGTATGCATACATGAAAAGTTCTTAGTGAAGAAGAAAGTTTTGAAGACCCATATGTAGAGAATCTATAGAGATGAGTTTCTCTATTCGATTCCTACCTTTCATTCCTTTTATGTTTTCCACAAGTTCTAACACTAAAATTTACCTGATGTAACCTCGGGCGCGTGGACATCTCCGGCAGTACAAACTACTTCGGCTGTTGTACCCTAGGAGATAGACGTGTTATCTTATATAGAGGCGCGAAATCTGTTTTAAGATTGTAGCAATATGGGACACTTTTTATATTAAAATTAATACTAATAATAACGATACTCTCGTTATTACATGAAAGTAAGTAGTACACATACCGTAACACAAACTAAAATAAATAATGAAAGAATATAACAATTATGTTAAATGATTCCAACCAAGCTCTCTTCAAATGATAACTTCAACTTGTTTTTTAGCAATATCTTCTTGTAATCTCCTTGACAAGAACTTAAAAAGATAGATTGTCTAATTTTTGCCACAATAAGGTCTTCTAATAGTCTCTTGACTACAACAATGAACAAACTAAATTTGATGATTGAGGTTGAGGCATGTGTTCAACACACTTCCCTTAAAACAAATTTCGCGCCTCTACGTAAGATAACGCGTATGTCTCCCAGGGTACAACAGTCGAAGCAGTTTGTACTGCCGAAGATGTCCACGCGCCCAAGGTTACATCAGGTAAATTTTAGTGTTAGAACTTGTGGAAAACATAAAAGGAATGAAAGGTAGGAATCGAATAGAGAAACTCATCTCTATAGGTTCTCTACATATGGGTCTTCAAAACTTTCTTCTTCACCAAGAATTCTTCATGTATGCATACATTTTTTTTTATATTTTCAAGCTAATACCTTTCTAACATTCTAAAAATGAGGCACATAGCCTACCATGTATAAGATTTATGGATGGTGAAGAATCTCTCTTAATTAGAAATTCAATTAGAGACATAAAGTGTAATAAAAGCTAATCAAATTCATTTCACCGTATGAAGAATTCAATATTAATATAAATTCTAATAAATCAAATAAGTGACATAATCAATTTAGGGATTACTCCATTGAATAGTAACTAACTTTGAAAGTTGTTCCAATCAGGTCACTGATAAAAACTTTTGTTTCAATCAAGTCATTGAACTTTCATTTTTGTTCTAATCCTAGATATTTTACCTGGATAACAGGTAATCTAGGTTTTTTTTTAATTTTTCAATGTTTTTATTTTGCATAATAACTTTTAAATGTTGCAAAAATTAGTAAAATTACGAAATATAATTTTAAATTTCCGAAAATTTTCAAAAAAAATTCGGAAAATTGCAATAAATAACAAAAATTGGAAAAAAAAATGTTCAAAACGGGTCGGAACGGGTTAGAGTCAACAGGTTCGGGTTAGAACGGGTCAAAACGGGTTGCGGGTCAGTTTTTTTTACCAACGAATCAGCTCGTTTTCAACACGTTACAACTCGTTTTAACAGTAAAAGCTCATTTAAGCGATTTTTTCAGTTCGTTTCAGCACTTAATAGCTCGTTTAAGCAATTTTCGATTTTTCAGTTCGTTTCAGCACCTAACAGCTCGTTTTAAGCGATTTTTCAGTTCGTTTCAGCATCTAACAGCTCGTTTAAGCGATTTTTAGCTGTTTTCAGCACCTAACAGCTCGTTTAAGCAATTTTTCAGCTTGTTTAAGCGCGTTTAGGTGCTGAAACAAACTGAAAATTCGCTTAAACGAGCTATTACGTGCTGAAATGAGCTGAAAAATCGCTAAACGAGCTGTTAGATGCTGAAACGAGCTGAAAAATCGCTTAAGTGCTGAAACGAGCTGAAAATCGCATAAACGAGTTGTTAGGTGCTGAAACGAGCTGAAACATCGCTTAAACGAGCTGTTAGGTGCTGAAACAAGCTGAAAAATAGCTTAAACAGGCTGTTAGGTGCAGAAACGAACTAAAATATCGCTTAAACAAGTTGTTCGGTTGCTGAAACGAACTCAAAAATCGCTTAAACGAGCTGTTTGGTGCTGAAACGAACTCAAAAATCGCTATAACGAGCTGTTAGGTACTGAAACGGACTGAAAAATCGCTTAAACGAGCTGTTAAGTGCTGAAACGAACTGAAAAAAATCGCTTAAACGAGATTTTGCTGTTAAAATGAGCTGTAACGTGTTGAAAACGCGCTGATTCGTGAGTCCAAAAAAAAACTGACCCGAAACCTGTTTTGACTGGTTCCGACCTTGATCCGTTCTAACCCGAACCTATTGACCCTAACCCGTTCCGACCCGTTTTGAACATTTTTTATTTTTTTTTCAATTTTTGCAATTTATTGCAATTTTTCCGAACTTTTTTTGAAAATTTTTGGAATTTTAAAATTATATTTCGTATTTTTACAAATTTTCGCAACCTTTAAAAGTTATTATGCAAAGTAAAAACATTGAAAAATAAAAAAAAAACGTAGATTACCTGCTATCCAGGTAAAATATTTAGGATTAGAACAAAAATGAAAATTTAATGACCTGATCGGAACAAATGTTTTTATCAGTGACCTGATTGAAACAACTTTCAAAGTTGGTTACTATTTTTTGGAGTAATCCCATGAATTTAATATTAATAGTTTTAATGAATTTTCATTCACATTATCAAATTTTCCAACATATACAACCGTTAATTCTTCATTTACATGGATTACAAGAAGAAATTCACTCTCTGTTATAAATAATATTTCAAATAGGTCACAGGTGCATGCAGGAAAACACTAAGCCCGGTAGCCCCAGGGTTTGTACCATACATGCGGTCAAGCGTGTGGTTATCGGAAACTAAGGCTTTGATCATTGTGTGCAAAAACACAAGTACTCATTAGGGAAAATTTATACTATTTGATTAAAATATTAATAACAGATATATAATAAGGATACATCTTTATTCGTATGGGATGTATGTTGTATAATATTGTTAATGAAACACGTTGCAAAATGAAAAACTCCAAGATTACATACACGTGAACATGAATCGAATCAGACAATCAGTGCCATCGATGAGAACTTCAAGAGTGTAATTGGCTGCAAGAATGAACTAACTAAAAGTTGAGATGGTGGGTGAGTCTTTGCATTAAACGCGGCCCCATAAAACTCAAGTCTCTGTTAAAGATGGAATGAAATTTAATTCAACCTTCAAGTAAATATGCAAGGATATATGATCTCACTTCATTATTTACACACACACACATATGTTCTACAAATGAAGAGTGATATGGTCTAAAATATACATATTATTATATAAATATTTCCTATACTTTTAAGTATATTTTGAGCCTTGTTTTTAATGAAATTATTCTTAGTTGGCTCATATGTGGGTTTTTAAAGTTTGAAGAGATAATAAGCTAAACTTGGGTACTTTTACTAAACTTAAAAGCAATAAACAAATCAACAATTATAGAGTATACATTATATGTTATTACTATTAATGTTACTTTTAATATTAATCATTTTCACGTTGGTGTGGCTTTAATATCAATGTGTCTACTGTTGAGTTTTTATTATTTATTTATCTTCCATGTAGTGCTGGATGTTTAGCTTCAAAATCAAGAGTTCATAATTAAACTGAACACATGTATGCGCATGAATATATTGGACATCTGACATTTGAAAGTTAAGTTGGTTTCATTAAACACACATGGGGAAACAATGTTTTTAACCCAATAATATTGAGAGAGAAAATAAATATAAAGGAAATTGGGCTGTTATATAAATGGGCTAGCAGAAACAGAAACTTAAATTTGGGCCGTGATTGTATTAGGTCACGTAAAGGGAGTTGTTATGTCGGCAGAATTGTTTTATAAAAAGCCAATTATTGAACAAAGGGGGGGGGGGGGGACGCCCGATAATGAGAGACTTTTAGCGTCTGGAGCAAGTTGGAAGAGTCAATCGCAAGAATGATTTTTATAAGAAAAGATAAAGCTTTTGGTTCGAGCATATAACGTTGGTTCAACACCTACCCAACCAAGCATCATCAATATTCGGTTTGAATTTATTATTTTAATTATGAGCTTGGTTGTTGAATTTAATTATTTTTGTTTCTTTGATTTTAAAATGTTAGGCTAAATTTATTAGACTGCCTAGGCTTGTGATGAACCTTTGTTGAATTTTGATTTTATTTGGAGTTTGCTTTTCGTTATGGCTTTATGAATTAGTAAAAAGTTTAATATTTTTTATTCGATGCATATGAGTGCTTGGTTTTATTTGATGAGTTTTATTGTTTCACAGTTTCCTTGGTGATTGTCTTTCATATAATAGGATTCTGTTAGGTCATTTAGGTGCTGTTTGTTTTTGCAGACATAAACTGTCTGCAAGCTGATTTCATCTGTTTTCATGTCTGCAACTGAAGATGTGGTCTGAAGATCTGCAAGCTGAAAATATAAGACTGTTTGTTTTTATAAGCTGATACTGTCTGCATAACTGTCAAACTTATCTCACAAGATAGAAGTCATTTATTCAAGTTACATCTAGTTTTTAGTCTTTGCTTGCCATGCCGATTTGGTTTTGGTGGGTGGTGGAAGGTGGTGGTGGTGGATGGTGGTAGTGGCGGCGGACGGTGGGTAGTGGCGGTGGATGGTGGTGGTGGACAATGGGTGGTGGTGATGGATGGTTTTGGTTGGTGGTGGACGGTGGTGGTGATGGATGGTGGTGGTGGTGGGTGATGGATGGTGGTGGTGGCGGTGATGGATGGTGGTGGTGGTGATGGATGGTGGTGGTGATGGATGGTGGGTGGTGGACGGTGGTGGTGATGGATGGTGGTGGTGGTGGCGGACGGTGGTGGTGATGGATGGTGGGTGGTGGACGGTGGTGGTGATGGATGGTGGGTGGTGGACGGTGGTGGTGGCGGTGATGGATGGTGGTGGTGGTGGCGGTGATGGATGGTGGTGGTGGTGGGTGATGGATGGTGGTGGTGGCGGTGATGGATGGTGGTGGTGGTGGCGGACGGTGGTGGTGATGGATGGTGGGTGGTGGACGGTGGTGGTGATGGATGGTGGGTGGTGGACGGTGGTGGTGGCGGTGGATGGTGGTGGACGGTGGCGGCGGGGTACGGGGGTGGTGGTGGCGGCGTACGGTGGGTGGTGGTGTTGGCGGACGGTGGTAGGAGCAGTGGATGAGAGGGTGGCTGCAAAGGTTTTTTTGTGAAGATGTTTTAAGCAAGATTTCCTTGCTTTTCTTTTAAGATGAAAGAAGATAACTTCAGATCTGTTTTAAGAAAAAAAACAAACAGTCTTCAAGGGTAATGTCTGCGCGCCTGCAGACATTAGCTCCCTTGAAGATGTTTGAAGAAAAAACAAACACCCCCTTACTGTGTGTTCTTGACTAGTTTGTGATTGATTTATAATAAGATCATAGAAACAATATTATTAATTAAATAAATAAAAGTGCGCTGCTAATCTAAAAAGCTGTAAAGTGATAGATTATTTGATAGGTCGTTGTTGATTAAGATTGTTAGACTTAGTTCTTCGTAAGGAGTCCGTCTAGGTTTGACTTTTCAACTTTGTCTATTGAGTCGAATGAATTTATTAAACTACCTTTGATTTCCGCGCTGTAAGGTAGGTTGTCGTTTAAAGGTACTCGTTCATAATTAATTAGATAACTGTAAGGAAGTCTAATATTAAAATTGGTGGTTTTAAGAACTTAATAGAAATCCATAGCTGTCTTCTTGAAGGGTCAGGGGTCCTGTTCGGGTTTTCTGTTAAGTGATTATTTTATGATCTCAATTCCATAACAAGTATTTTCCTAATAATTGATAACTGAAACTTTGGGGATTCTAGCCTAGGTGGTTTTTCACCATCATCTTATTTAAATCAATTAAAATTGTCTTTTTGTTTATTTTACTTAATTTTCTTAATTAGTTAATTTATTAGTTTAATATTTAATTACTTTCAAACCCCCTATTATATTAATAATAATTAATAGTTGTGTGAGTCAGTTGAGTCTAATTAGTTAATATACGTAATTTAAAGAATCTCGTGGGTTCGATATCCGGACTTACTTAGCTTTACTAGAGTCGATCGGTTCACCTGCCGGTTAGTAGTTTAGTCGAGTTTTAGAGAGTCTAGAGTATTACTTAGTGTCTAGATTAGCTTAATTTAGTTAATAATTATTAGACTACTTTTAGCACATCAAAGAGTATACAAGTATATGTAGACACAAACTAATTTATGGAGCGGTAACTACCATCATGGTTATTAAAAATGGCAATAGCCGCCATTTAACTAACTTAAACTACCATAACTACCTTACCTAGGATATAATTTATAATACAAATAATAACAATAAAAGTTATGATAAAACTAAGACTTGATTATTTCAACAATCTCTTCCTTGATCAAGGCTTTATGATAATCTTTGGTTGATGTGTGTTCTTTGATTGTTGCCTCAACAACTTTGCTCTTTCATCGATAACTCACCTTCGTCCATCATACTTGCATCGCTTCATTTTCTTCACTTCTGCATCTACACATACTATTATTATTCTTGCACTTACCTTGTTGCCTTGATTATCAACCTACAAACATCGGTCTTGATCACACCATTATTCACTCCATTTTCTCCAACTACTTCCATCTTTACTCCTGCATCGAGATCACCTCCAGCACACACAGTTTCTGCACCACCAGGATCTTTGTATGATCAAGAGATTCGATTCGGATTGGGACTTATTATGTACTAACAATAAACATAGAACAAATGAATGAAATCGGATTCATCCTGCAAGTGAATATGCAGGGATATGTGGAGAACGATTCGGAGGGACGTTCACATTGGTATTCGCACACACATATGTATTACAAATAAAGAGTTTGCAAGTATTTATACACACAAACTAGCTGTTGGTTAACAGTAACTACCATCATCGTTAGTTATACCGCCAATAACAACCAATTAACTAACTTAACTCCCTATAACTATCACACCTAGGATATAATTTATAATACAAGTAATAAAAATTAATGAAACTTATGATAAAGTCATAAAACTAAGATTTGATTATTCTAACAAACCACAGTTAAACCACAATCGACAGTACATCTTTGTGTCTCTACATTGTAAAATAAATGACCCCGTTCATAGCCGGTCTCATGTTCATAGCCGGTCTCATGTTCATAGCCATTATAGCATTAATGATTAACCCATCCACAAAACCAGATCAATTGCTTTCGGTTAATGATGTACCAATGAGAGGATAACACATTATATTCTTGAATAGCAGCTGCAAGTTTGCCTCGGTCCTCCTCTTTTTGTCCTTATCAAAAACGTTCTTGCAACAACTCGTTGTCACTCCCATTATCATCATATGAAAAAGTGGTCAGAAGATTTTTTTTTTTTTTTTGGGGGTGGGGGGTAAATGGACCGTGTTTGTGTGTGGGAGGTAAAACTTAACACAACCATTGAACATTATTTGGTATTACCATCAATGGCAAGAATACTTCACTTTAGGCTTATGAAATTTCTTGAGTTTGTATGGAGATTAATGGACATGTGGTCACTAAAATGCATATTTAATTAAACAAAGTTTAACACATTTTTCTTCGTTTTTAACATGCTTTTATGTATCATTTTCATTTCCGAAATGTACACCATAATACATACCCTTATTTTCAATGGATAGTGTTACAAGATACCGCCATATAGAATACAAGTTGCCATACACAAAGCCCCGATTTTATCAAAATATTTCATCATACCTTTGATTCTGCAAGACATGTATCGAACAAGCTTGACACGAACTGGCATTCTTGATTGTAAACAAAGTAGTCACAGGGCAACTCTCCTTTGGCGGTTAAAATCTTGTAGATCCAAAGATTAAAACGTCTTGATTCAAGATCAAAACGAGTATTTCTTTAACACGAGTATTTAACTGCCAAGGGAGGGAAACCCTATAACTAATTTGCTTATCAGACTGTAAAACCGAACATTAGTGTTTGTGAGCTTGTGTTTGTGCATGATCCTGCTTTGAAAGTTCATAACTTGATGCATATATATGTGTGTTTGTTTTGACTTATAGACAATTGAAGAAATAGGATATGCCATGGATATTATTATCCTCAGTGAAAGAGATCTGATTCCATGAAAGCTAAAGTTTCTTCATTTCAAGAAAGGTGTTAGATTTTATTAGAAGCATGATATTAACACATGAATGTATGGAGATGGATAGGGGTCCATAAGGAATGATATCTAAAGGAGATGGAAGAGATACCTATGCTTACTGTAAATTACATACACCCATCCATCCATTTGATCAACAATCTTTAACTCCACGGCCGCAGTAATAACTGTTTTCTATATTCATGTCAAATATTTTATCGGAACATAACATAAACAATAGCAAAGGACACCTACATTCAATTCTGCAAGCTCAACCGCAATAAAACCAAAAAGTATTTTTCAATGGTAAGAAGAGAAAACGCTCTCTAATTGCATTAAATCATAATCGATAATACATCTTCGCATCTGATTTGTACCATACAGACAACATGTACGAGGGAATTCCCCAACTTGTAAATTAATAAATAAACTGACCTCAACTCACACCATTCCGCTAACCTGGTTCATAACTGGTCTTCGTGGTCACACCCATTATAGGATTAACGGGTATCCCATCCACAAAATCACATCATTTGCTTTCGGTTAATGGTGTACCAATGAGAGGATGACACATGTCACACACTCATGCAGCAGGAGCATATTCTTTAATAGCTGCTGCGAGCTTGTCCCGATCTTCCTCGTTTTTAGTCCTTATCAAAAACGTTCTTGCAACTACTTTGCTATTGTCACTCCCGTTATCATCCTATGAAAAAAATGGACACATGAATTTACGGGTATTAAATGGGTCATTTTTGTGGGTTGGCAGGTAAACCCAACACGAACCAGAAATTTTAGTTTTTTGAAAAATCGATTTATAAAATTGTTCGGTTTTATCATTTGGGCCTAAATCTTTTTGTTAATAATGATTAGTTGATTATTACACATTTGGGATAAATATTTGGATTACAGTATTTGTTATATTCTTATAAATTACTTAACATTCAAACAAAAATTGAAAATCCATAGATTTAGTTCGGTTCAGTTTTTAGTTTTTAATTATATGCAAAACTGGAACCGAACAGATAACTTGGTTTTTATGAAAACATAAAACCAAGCTGACAGTTTTTGTTTTGGTTCAGTTTTTTCGCTACAGAGTGGCTTTTTGGGTCTTAATACTCTAAATATACGACTTTTAGAACAAAAAATACAAATGTGCACAACACAACTAGGTTTAAACCATAAAGTATAAACCATGATACTCTTTTCTGTCTTTTAAACTTTTGAAAAAAAAAACAATCAGTTTAAGTTATACCATTAAACACATTTTTAAAGAAAAATCATAAAAATAAATGGGTCAACCTGAAACTGACCCAAATTCATTGTTTCGTGGTCAGTTCGTGTCGTGTCAAAATTTCGACCCCTATATACAATCAAACCCTCTAAGCCCCAAAAACAGATGTGCGATAAGGATACTGATAGGGTTTGATATGTTATAGATTGAATTTAGAGAAGAGTGAAGGTCGGATAATAGGGATAAGATGGAAGAATGATTGTATTAACGAAAACGTAAAGGTTACAAGTTTCGGGCCTAGCCCTATCTCACTGCATAAGCAGGAGCCATGGCAATGCCATACTCAACATAAACATACTCCCCTCTCCCTATTGGCTATTGATACCTATTTATAGAAATATAATTACACCTAACCTCCTCCCAAAATAGACAAATGACAATTAGGACTAAAACTAGCATATGATTCCTATCAGATACAAAGTATGAACATACCGCGGTGTGAAAAATAGCAACAATTGAGTTCTTTTGCAAGTTTGTTTTAATGCCCGGGTATAATAATGCGTTAAGCAGCAATCTTCCCACCTGACATAAATGACATACAAAAATATGTTATTAAACATATACAAAAGTAACAAACATAAATAATATTATTATACAAAAAAAATCATACATCGTTTCTAACAAGAATTGTTGGTTTGGAGTCTTTAGTGCCTTTGGTAACACCTTCTTTGCATTTAATGGATAGTTTTCCTGTGCCTCTATCTTTCCATGAATCTTTATCTGTTGGATCAGTCGACTGATAAAAAGAAAGTCAAAATTGACCATATAATTAGCAAAATTTTTGTATTACTTATAAAAAGATAGTATTTATGTCTAAAAGTATATAATTACCTTAATATAGAGCTTACATTTGACTTCATGTACCACCAAGATGCCAGTTTCTTCGGTCTTCTTCACAGATGGGCTACTTGGCTGCTCAACCTCATCATCTGTTGCATATTATAACTTTAGTGAAAGACTTTGATTACTCGGATAGTCCCTATGGTTATTGCTTTTTGCCCATTTTGCAAGTTTGGTCCTAAAGTTTAAGAAATTAAATGCATGCTCCCTTGAAATGTATGAGCTTCAGTTTTTCCAGTTAAGCGCGTGTGAAATGACTAAATTACCCTGAACTGGTAAAACTAACACCCCATCCAATCCAAGGAGCGTACGTATTACGTTTTAGAAACAATGGTCCCTGTGGTTTTCCCATATTGCAAGTTTGGCCCTTAAGCTTGAAAAATTATGTGTATGCTCCCAACTGTGGTGTGGTCCTTGGAATGGATGGGAGTTTCCATCTAAGTGCATGTGAAATGACTAAAATACCCTTAGCTGGAAAAACAGATGTCCGTCTATTCAAGGACCATTTGGATTGCATTTTAGAAACAATGGGAAGCATACATGTAATTTTTAAACTTAAGGACCAAACTTGGAATATGGGCAAACCCCAGGGACCATCTGAGTAAATAACATTTAATTAAATGAAACTAGATAAGATCACAAAAATATGTTCCAAAATAATAAAAGATCACAAGTATTGTCTTACCGCCCTCTTCGTCTTTTGAAGCATCCGGCTTTACACCAACTGAATTAGGTAACCCTAAAAGGAAATAAAATAGCAACTCAATACAACTAAAAGTCATAGAAAGTCAAAATAACAGGAAACAAGTCAACAACACCTACCAAACGAAAAAGAGGACTCTTTTGAAGCATCTGCCTTTACACCAACTGAACTTGGTAAACCTAAAAGAAAATAAAATACCAACTCAATATCACTAAAAGTCATCAAAATAACAGAAAACAAGTCAACGACACCTACCAAATGAAAAGGAGGACTGACTATTACTCCAAGAGCTTGCAAAACCCGAAGTTGCAAACATTGTAGTGGGCCCAGAAAGTGGGGCCGTGGGGGCGTTTGGTGTTTTCTCTTGTAGGGGTACATTTGCAATTTCCTTATTTTCGGCAACAAGTTTCTTCTGAGCAACATGTGATCCGGGCTCCAACAAATTTTCACTTTTTGGTGAGTTTGATTTTAGCCAGTTAACAACGTCACTAAATTTCTCCTATATCAATAAATTCAACAAATGTTAAAACATTATTTTTCCTAGCATATAGCAAATATAACTTAATCTATGAGTTTAGGTCGGAACCAAAATGTTTGAGGCGTGAGCAAGGTAGTCGCGAACACCGTCTTCCCAAAGTTCATCAGGGTGGTTCTTTAATTGAGATTGAACCCAACTGCACATAATCAAAATACAAATTATTCAAAACAAAATGCATCAAACATGGTTGTAAAAACCTGCCTAAGCTCCGATTAATCGCTAGTCAGTACCCCACCGACTAGTGGCTGATTAATCGCTATTTAGTCAAAACTGAAAACTTTATATGTATATTTGAAAATTTACATAAAAATTCCAATCCAACTAATCCCGATTAATCACTAGTCCCTACCCCACCGCCCGACTAGCTCCTAGCGATTTCTACAACACTGCGTGTCAATTGAACTATCAAGAAACTGCAAGTTTCAAATTAAATGACATACCTTGCAAATTGATTATTAAGAGCTCGCACATGTTGTCTTGACGATTCAGCCCGTTGCATATCCAACGCTGAAGTACCCATTGCTTTCGGTTGAGCCGACGACACAGCCCACGGGAAATCAACCTGGGGGCTCATCATAAGTTTCTTACTCTGAAAATAATACAAAAACAATTTAAAGTTTTAACCTTTAAACCAACAACTAAAACTAAAATCAAGTGATCAAGATTATGCTAGAATTGAATTCTGATCAAAAAACAGCTAAAATTATACAATCGGCAACAAAATCAATCAAATTGAGCTGAATTCAGTAATTAACAATTACATAAGCTGAAACAAAAGGAGTTAAATTAGGATTCGTACAAACGAATTGGTATCTGCGGTGGGTTCCGAAACGCCGAGCCGCTTGGTTCCTTTCATGAATCAGTGAGTTGAATTGAATTGAATTGGAGAATTGGAATTAGGGTTCTTGTGTAGATCAAAAAATACCTCTTTTTTTAGGGTTTTTTTTGTTTCTGATTTTTGAAATGAGTGACATGTTATAATAATGTGTATATTATCGAAGTGTGTGATTTTTAGCCGTTGAATTTAGGTGGGGTTATGAGATTTTAATTGCAGCCGTTGGATCTGGGCGGCATTGGCATGGCCAAATAATTTGTCGGCCCAGATATCAACTATTCAACTTATTATATTATGGGCCATGTCCAAATATAATACATAAGGCCACTATAGGTGAATCATGGTGATTGCGTTTTCTTTTTATTAGATTCAGTCATGTTTGTGTTGATAGGATACATGCGTTAATGCGTATTTTTAATTGGTTCTCATCTTGGACTAACTTTGTTTGCCTCTGCATGACACATAGTTTATCATCAATGCATTATACATCTATTTAGAGGTGTGAAAAGTCGGTTCGGTTCAGGTCGGTTAACCATAGGTCATGGATCGGTTTTGGTAATTGTCCAAGTATTTTTTATTTTTTTTTGTTATAGTTAAAATAGTCGGTTATAGTGTTTGTAGCTCAATTATTCAAAGCTGAAATATACGGGTTCCAAGTTTAGTTACAGAGGTATAAACTTTGAAGGAAAAAACAAAAAATAATACAAGATTTGATTCGGTTTCGATTAGTCTGGTTAACGAATACACATTAAGCGTAACCATAACCGAAAAGGCGGTTAATCAAATACACTTAACCATTGTTATGGTTAATTTCGGTTAATTTGTCTACATGACATAATATTATGTCAAGGCATTGGGGAAAACTATAATGCATGAATACATAGAAATTAAAAAAGGGTTTAAGAAATAAACCTGGGGTTTGATGGCTTCTTGAACAGTTTTAGAAACAATTTGATTTATTCGATTTGATTTAATATTCTCCGAAGTGTAAAGAAGAGATCCTTGAATGAAGTTGTTTGATCGTGGGATATTTGAATGAAGTTGATTGTGTTAATTATGATTTATGAGTGAGGTAAGCTATATTATGGATCCTGGCACGTGGTGTTTGGATTGCTTCTTTAAAATGCTTATTGCTTTTTGGAGAGGCAAAATGTTTAAAATGCCCCTCCAAAAGCACCTAAAAGCATCAATTTTAGGTGTTTTTGGAGGGGCATTTTGGATATTTTGCATCTCCAAAAAGCAATAAGCATTTTAAAGAAGCAATCTCAAACTATGTTATGTTCTTCCTCAAATATGTTGGGCCGATTGGATTGGGCTTAAAATTAAGTTGGGCCGCAATGTTAGCTGGAGCCCAGAGGTGGACAAAACCGCTTTTTTCAAAATCGATTATGTACTTGAACCAGTATTGGTGGAAGGAAGTAGCTTTCATATGGAACCGGAAATAGGGCGGATTAGGATTATGGGCCAAGCTAGAGCTAAGACCAAGTTAAATTGATAAACTAACACTTTGTTGGTATAATCTACTTACTAAGTTACTAGCCCTTGTGTCATTTAGATTATTGTCACATGTTCATCTAATCAATCTATTAACTCAATGTGACATTTGTAACATTTAAATACATGTTAGACTAGATTACACTTTAAAGCAACATTAACAAAGTGGAATATCCAAAACGGACATAAAACAAATTTAGAAAATAAAGCATTACTGTATTAGATTGACGTTATCTACCTAAACATAATACAATTTGTGCAAATTGGTTTTGGGTGAAACCGAATCAGTTGTAAAACCGTTTGGTTGCAATAGAAAGTAAAGTCCGTTTGGTCTAAACCGACTTTCAGGGAGAAAATTCAAAGCTATACAAACCGATTTTGATAGGTTTGTGACCAGAAGGTTTGAAACCGATTTGTAAACCGTTAAGTCATAAGTGGTTTGTCGATGATCCAACACCAATGAAAGATTGTGGCTGATCATATTCAGATGTCATTATCATTAGAGTGTTTTTGAGTTTTTTTTAACAATTTATTTTTCCATCTAAAATCCTATTAACCTTACACTTGCAATCATTTGAGCTAGGGATGAGCAAATGATACTGGTACCGAACTGATACCAAAACGGTACCGTGGGTACCTATTCGATACCAATTATTTGAGGTTTCAGGATCGGTTCAGTTTAGTACTGGTATTTATCCATTTTTGCCTCCGATACTAGTACCGAACTGACCATTTGTAGTACCGGTACCTGTACCAAGTATTTTGAAAATTCGTGATCGGTACCGGTATGAAACCAAGCTCATCCTTAATTTGAACACATGGCCTCATTTTCGAAGAGACACGCATCATACCATTTTTGAAATGGTTAAAAAGCGGTTTTCAAAAGCCCAAAATCCTGAATTTTCAAAAAGAGTTTTTGAAAAAGTCAATAAGCATTTTCCAAACTCATTCCCAAACATGCCCTAAACTCATTTATATTTCTTAATAGCTATATAATTAAATATCAATGCATTATAAAAATATCAAACCGTTATAACACGTGTGGTTTTTCGTTCAACCCGGTGGAACTTGGGGTGAAAGTTAATAATTGAGCATATTAGGTTTAAAAAAAAATAATAATTGAGCATTTGCATGCACAAGCCCCACTCATTCACAAAGACAGATGATATGTTTCACGTTACTTAAACATATTAGGTTTTTTTAAATGCTTGGTCCCAATCACTTTTTACCCATGTTTCATTCTACCCCAGACTATCAATTTCATATCACAACATACCAAAATATAGATTAAAACAGGTAACTAAATTTATATGTTTTAAGTCGATTAACTAGTGACAAATGGGTTTTGGTAGATTAATGAATCTTATTTTATTGTAAGAAATATGTGAGATACTAGCTAATAAGTTAAATATGTAACACAAAATTAATTTCTTGTCAAGATGAAAGTTAGACTAGAGTCAACATGTTTTTGATAAGAGAAAAAAAAAAGGTTTTTTAATTATGCTTAAAATTACACGAAGTCATATTTAGTTAAAAACATTTGTTTTAAATTCTGTAAATATCTAACACGTTAAGTAAATTAAAAAAATAAACATCGATTTTTTTTTTGTAAAGAAGTTTGATTGTTTTTTTCGTTTGAAATTGATCAATTTTAATCATGTTTATATGTTCCCTTTATTTTAATTAAACAACTTGTTTATCAGGTTAATAAAAATAGAAAACTTATTGAAAATAGGGCCAAAAAGTGGTTATTTTGTCTCTTATTCATGGAAACAATACCACATGTAGATATTCATGAAAAGTCACAAAACATTCATAATTCATTTATGATTATATTACTCATACGTTCACTAGAAAATGCTAGATTTAAGTATTCAACTCAATTAATTCTCCTTGTCTACTTTGAAAAAGAAACTTTAAACACCCAAACAAATTAACAATTCATAAAATTATATTTCTCAATTGTATGAATATAATGTAAATGTTAATTTACTTAGTAACTACTACAAACTATAAATGGTACACGAATATCATGCTGAAGGTATTTACTATCAAGGTTTTGTGTTTCCATCGACCTTGATAATAAATACAATGATATTTTTGTACCATGCCATTTATTTATAAAAGATTTAAGGACACTAAAGGTTCAAGACCAAAGAAACTTATTTATTTAATAAGATTATTTATATTTATCTAACTTTTATTTTGTAAAACTACTAGACATAAGAAAAATAATAATACGTTAGTAAATGAATGGTTAAATAGCGGAGTAATATGATAAATGTTACACAACAAAAGGAAATTTATTTTATGTTAGTATTTTGGTGCATATTTAGATAAAGAATAAGAGGGTGTGCGAGTTAGTCATTCTAATAAAATGATAAATATGTAAGAGTTTTATAGACTAAGATAAAGTTTTATAACATAGTTTGAAGATATAAGAGATTGTTTTCGTCAACTTGCACTCCTGCATAATCTCATTTTCTTAGTGAAAAAACCGTAAACTGTTGTGCGGGTTCGTCAAGAGGCAAAAAAAGAAAAAGAAAGAAATATAGTACATTTAAAGGCAACGTCACCCCAGAACTAGAAGGATCATGCTTAGATCGACCAAGTGTCCACTGAATATCTTTTCAATGTTTGCATCATTCAAAAGGGGGTTGCGGCGCAGCTTGTTGCCCGTTTGCCTGCCACTTTATTATAATCGTTTTATAGTAAATTATATATATAAAAAATAAGTATCCTCTTTTAAACATATATATTAAAAGTTTTCTATCTTTTTTTTAGTTGTATAAACACTTCTCATGTTATGATGACAAGATCATAAGTCAGTAAGAGTAGAAGTGTCACGTCATTCACACACTTGTTTGTATTTTTGAATGGTGATTCTTGACTAAGATTACGAAGAACTTACACAAATGATTTCAACTATAATTGCAAAGAAGATCATTGACCCCTACCAAGATTAGGAAGAACTCGATCATAGTTGATAGCTATCTTAATTAAAGAGACAAAGATGATCCCTACCCATATTGATTAAGAAAGAGTTGTAAACATCATGTCTGCCTTCGATAATTTGAGTGAAGATTCATGATTCTTACCAGTTATGAAATATAAATGTGATTTCTACTTTTACCATGAGATATTTGTGACCCATGTAGATCATTTAGCAAGACGGTGTCTTTATTTTTAAGATATAAGTGTAAAGTGTTTGAAAGCTAAAGTATCTTGAAACGAGTTAAAAAATAATAATAATCGTTGAAAGGACTAAGTGAAATAATTAAATTAGTTAATATTGAATAAATAAATTGAATGTTTACAGTTATTGGTTAGTAAGTTTGTTTATATGATTACTTGCATGTTTATCTTATTAGTTTGAAAGTCTAGAAAGTTGAAGTCTAAGTCATAGTATGTTTGGCAAGTTAATTAATCAGTATAAACATATGGTTATAGGTATATAATTAGCGTGTTCTTGCATAGGCCTGAGATACCAAAAACAATTTCTTATTAAATATATTGCAATTAGTAGATTAAGTAATATACGCTCAAATTACTACACATTTGTATGTTTATTGAATACTAATCAGTATATTAAGTAGCTTATATCACTCTAGTATTGTCTATAGACAGCTAAATCTTCCAGACAAACTCATGATCTTCTTAATTTATTTTTCTTTTATGTAAAATAAAAAATAGTATATTTACCCACTTTATTTCTTCTTAAATTAAACCCGACCTAGATGAGCATTACATCATGAAGCAATGCATTAATTTATAACATAAATAGTAGGTTTCATGTTAGAATTTGTCATCAGTGGCGGACCCAGGATTTTTTGCCAATGGGGTCCCAATTTTTCCGGTTTACAAAATTTTTGGGTCGGTCGTTATTCGGGTCGGGTCGAGACGAGGAACATAATAAAACACGAAAATATGGTGTCATTGGAAACGAGTAAGTAGAAAGAATATAGATTAGAAACTAGATAGAACATACACTTTTAATTCATTTTTATTCATACCCGAAAAACATAAGCGTAAGCTATATATATATGGTCTTACATGAATAACCAGGACATGAAAAACTAACTCTTACACAAATAAATGATTAATTATAATATACATACACAAGATAAATAATTTAAGTATATGTAAAACTCATGTTGTCATTATATATGTTGCATGGTGATAATGGTTATATGGGATAAATTAAAGTGATAATGGTTATATGAGATAAACTAAAGAAAAAACACAAATACCCTAACTAAATAACTAATATTGACTAGAATATTAAAAAAACAACAAAAACTGGGTATGGTGAGGCTTGAACCTGCAACCTCTCAAAGAAAAAACAAGGGACTTTCCACTAGACTGGTTCAACCTTAATAGTATGGGTTCTAAGTATTAATTTTTATGGGGTCCTTACAAAATTTAATATATCGTATCTAAGTAATTTTTAAAAAACATTGGTGTCCCGGGACCCCGATGAGAACTATGTAGGTCCGCCCCTGTTTGTCATGTATATCTTTCTGAATCTTAGTTATTCACTATTTATTAAAGTACATCATGGGTTCACGAAATCGTAATCGGATGAGACATAAATCCTTTTCAAAAACAACGAGAAGTTGTGCTTTGTGAAACTGGAAGTGTTAATTGTTCATATACTAGATGATTAATATAAGGTTTGAACCATTACAACGTTTTAGTTGGTGGTTAACAATTGACGACTATAACTACGAACATCTATAACGGTTACTGATGTGCGAAAAGCTATATATAAATATTAATAACTAATTCAACACTAAGTCTTAAATTTATAAAACCAAACAATCCTAACTAAACTTCACACAAGCGGCAAGTGTACCGGTCGCGTAGCAGCACAGTCTAATGGAAGTCCGGATGTTGAACACAAAGACACGTGAGAACAGCTCATATAATTAATCCTAATCTAAGTCCTGCCTAAATAATATATTTATTTATCATAATTATTTAAACTAACTAAACTTAACTAACTTAACTTAGCTAACGGTGAAACTTAACGGAACTAATGATAATAAGAAAACGAATCACCTAGGTAAGATGACTTAACGGGTATAGGATGGATCAGGTGCTAACAAGTGTTTGAAACCGGCTTCTAAAGATAAACTAAGATAGATGGAATCAATGAAACTGGGTCCCTACGGTCAGCTTTACCAGAAAACCCTAACAACATCTATTTAGCTTTTAATTTACGGTTGCTTATTTACGTACCCTAATGATTTATTACTTGGTCCGTATCAAAATCACAATCCTCACTATGGCTCGAGCTAATTACAAACCTAGGAAGAGAGGGGTAATTCAAAAATAAGGATAATATAACTCAACTTACAAACTAACCTGGTCGATAGCTAGAAAACCGCATGTGGTTTCGCAACGGGTAACTAAATCAACTAAAGCAGAGAGATAAGCTAACCCCTAAGGTTTTGGTCCAACTCAAAGAGGATGATCCTACTGACCTAAATGATTCAAGAAACATAAACCCTAATGGCACGCGTCTACCACAATTAATCAACACACTTAGTATTAACCGAACTAGCAATTAACAACTACACAAAACAAATTCATGCAATAATCAACTACTCGGGGCTCATGAAACCTAAAATAAATTTAATGGCAGCAAGGTTCATGGAATAATATCACAAATTATGAACTTTACAATAACTAAACAATCAAACACGAAATTAGCACCCGAAAAGTGATAAATCAACCGTTACACATCAAACCTAGGTGATTCAAACAAATTTAGCCAACCATAATGAATGAACAGTAGATAATAATGATAATTAAGCTCAAAGTATTCATTACAAACTGATTGGAACTTGTTTCAAAGTCTAAAACTCAAAAACGAACTTACAAACGTTAAAACAAGCAAAACCGACAACCGGTTGATGAAACTCCGATCCGGAAGCTCCTCCTTCTTGTTATTTCGAATTTAGCAGATCTTGGAAGGCTGGAATGTTGATTATTTTCGTTCATAGGGTTTAGGGTTTTTAAATATATCATTAAACACCCCTTCCTAATATAAAACAGGTTAAAACAAGCCCACAAGGCCCAATAGAAGACAAAATAGACGTTTTTATGATTTCTCAACATTCTTGGCAGCCTTGGGACATGTTGGAATCCACCACATGCTGCTTGAATGGTATGACCTGGTCACGTAGCTCGGCCATGCCATTTTCTGACGTTTTTCGACTTCCAGCTCGTTTATCTTCGTATGCGCGTACCGGCTTCATTCGAGCTCCGTTTTAGCTGATTCTTTCTCCATTTAACTCGTTTTCTCGCTCTCTTCAACATGGGACCTATCACATACAAAAATGTGTAAATTCACGCAATAACTATTGATATTCGTTAACGTTTAAGCACAAAATAACATAAAAACTATTAGGAAAACATGTGGGTTTTACACCACATCAGTTGCATATATGAGAAAAACAATAAAAGGCTCCATCCGTATGAATAAAGTCACCTCTGATCACTTCATATCCATTATGCCACTACTCGACTAAGTTGCAGTTGGTGAACAGTTTGCATTTATGGTAAGTGCCATCGAATTTCAGTTTCCACTAATCTTCTTATCCAGGTTACCAAAGTAACCACTATTTTCATGCAACCTTTTGTTATTCATGCGGATTTCATGTGTTCTAGATGAATCATTCTTAAGGTAACAAATCATCACTCGCTGACTTGATAGCAAGACCCCCACCACCCCTAGACCTTGCCTGGGGTGTTGGCCCCAAACTCCACCAATGGGGCACAACCATTTGGACCCTTTCCTAGAAAGTGTTGATCGCCTGCCTTTTGAACCCCCGCTTTCATTGATGCATGGATTAAGAATAGTCATGAACAAACGTGTATAACATACCTCCCAACACCAAATGGGCCGACGACAATAACATCACCAAGAAAGATAGATGATACATCAAGCAAGTTATTGGTATGTTTTGGCAAATTCATGATGTGCTTTGTACGATTTGATCAACTTTTCTTGATGAAAAATCTATATTTTAATAAATAAATATAACTTGAGAATACTTGTCACCATTCTAGGTTCCTTATGTTTTTTCTATACATAAATATTTATACACGTGTTTATTCAACCAGTTCAATACACTGAGTTATTTTAATAACATAACTTTTTATATTACTAGCTATATAACATTATAGTTTTAATTCGTGTAACACACATATAACTAACCAAGTTACTTATGTATATTCAATACTTTAGATATTCGGAAATTTTAACATATTATCTTAAACTGATGAAGTTCTAATAAAGGTTTACTTTAGGCAGGGCTAAAAGGAATTGACTGTGAGTCTAAAATAAATGATTATTACTTAAAACAAAGAGACACAACAACATGGATTTTTAATTAAAACAAAACAGATATCATGCCTCAGGAAATTTTCTGGCATATGTATTACTTAGTTTATGGATTTCTTTGGACACAAACCATATACACACTATCATATATGTACACACAATGATCATATATTAATGATCACATGATCATATATTTTTCTTTTTATAAATCATACGGCTCGTATGATATGTATACTGACACATAAACTAATATGACAGTGCACACCACTAACAAAGATTATACAACCGGTATAAACTTTTTCCGCTAGCTGTCTATCTGACTCCTATGAGCATTGGGGGTGATATATCTAGAATAGCAATCTCTGTTTATATCAAATAAGTTAGATAACCTATTATCCATGATCCATGAAATAAATATCAAAAGTTCCAAAAACAATATTCATAATATTATTTGAGAACAAAACTATCAGCTCCACAAGTTGTCACAGTCACAAGACTCCCCCAACGGCCGATCTTCAGCCGTCGCCTGCCGCGGTGGACTCACTAGCATTCCCTCCGCCATACCCACCAACAAATTGGGCATATCAAAAATTGCTTCTTCATCAATGAACTCGTCATGTTGCTCGTCAGATTCTCGCTTCATAAACGACTTCATCAACTCTGCAGCCTCCCCGGCTGCACGCCTTATCAAGGCAGGTTCTGGGGACTCGGGTACACGGTATGATCCAACAAATTCTGGGAAGTTCAAGGATGCATCACCGCCCTTGAGTGCCAAAGCCGCTACATCATAGGCAGCTGCAGCCATCTCAGCGGTCACGTATGTCCCGAGCCAAATACGGGATGTTTTACGCGGTTCACGAATCTCAGCTACCCATTTTCCGTTCCGGCTACGTATTCCGTGAAGGGTAGGGTGCTTCCCGGTGGTATTTAGGGAGCTTTCGGTAGAAAAGGAGGTGCTCATGGTCGTGGTTAAACTTTATGCATGTGCGTGCATATATATATGCATAGTACAAAGGTTATAGTACGTGACAAAACGGTAATGAAGCTGGAAAATATCAGATAATTAATTAGTGTATATATTATCATTATCTACTATTATGAATTGGATTAAATATAATTTGTATGTTTTTATTTTATACAGAATTTCTATATAGGTTTATTTTATTTTATTTAAATTTTAGCGATCTTCGGACAAAATGAAATTGAAGCATGTTAGTTAATTATATTTTGTTTATCTACGAATGTCATGTGTTGTAAATTTATAATGATTAATTACATAGCAAAATAATATTAAATAATGAATTGTGATTTTAATGTTTGCAATAATGAGATAATGCAAGTTACGTGAAGTTAATGTGTATGTACATGATGAATTGAATTCTAGATACCCTTAGACATGACAAATTAAGGATTTTAATTGAATTATAATGCAAGTTACGTGAAGTTAATGTTTATAATGAATTGAATTCTAGATCTTTTAAACATGACAAATTATTGAGGTTTGTATACCAACTTATAAGTAGAGGGCCGTGGACCCAGGTTAGTGTAAGCAATTGGTAAAGGTTAAATATAGATAATATTTGTGATGAGTCATCGTACGTAGGAGTTGGATAAAATGTTTGTGGTGTGTATGGAAGTGGTTTTAGAATGATTTATAAGTTTCTAAAATTCCAAACACCTAGTATTAAACTTTTTAACGCATACCGTCAGTAGTAACCCAGACAATGACAATTCGGATTCTTAGATATTCCTGAAGGTCAGTTCTAATAAAATTTAGTAAAACATTTATACAATGGCCATGTAAATACAAATTATCATAGTTGTAATGGTTATTATAGTTACCTTTCTAGGTCAATGGTGAATATGTTCCTTGTTTTGCACGTGCTACAATAAAATGATGTACATATATGATACTTTTCATGGACCTGAATTATACATGAAAATGTGTCACGTAACAATTTAGTGATGGATTCAGAAAAATATTTCATCAGGTCGGAAGAGGTACGATGTCAAAAATTCATATGGGTCGGTAAGCACCTCTAAAAAAATTTTCACGGGGTCAACCGACCCCTACACTTATAATGTGGGTCCGCCACTACATAACATTCAAATATATAATTACTTAGTATACTCTTTTGGTTTTTTTTCTTTACTTACCTAATGCTAGGTTATATGAAGTGATAAAAATTTATAACTAGGATGGAGAATAAGAAGTTTCTTGCTCGAGATATATAAAATCAAGAGTAAATTATACGAATGGTCCCCAATGTTGATTTTCTCTTTCTTCTATGATCCAAAACTCTAAGCTAGTTAACTCTGGCTCGTTAAGTTATGCATAATTAGAGGTATGTATGTCTTTTGTTCGGTCAATTTCTCAATGAGGCGATTATAACCTGAATCGACCATATTGGAGAGAAACCCTATGAGTACCATCATTTTTTCCACGATACTAATGATATGGTTCTCTGGCACATGGAGCTACTAATGATATGTTAATAATGTTGATGGTATGAACTTAAACGATCATTGTATTTGCAATCGATCATGATTAATTAATATTCCTGTTGCTGATTTATACTTTTACAAAACGTGATGCTACCATTTTTCTCATCACATATCAATCATGGACTCATGGTGGATACTTTGCAATATATCCTGTTAGAACATATCTCAATCGTAAGGTTACTTAATTACATTGATTATGTAGATGTTGATGTGTTTTCTGTTCATGAGTTGATTCAACTCTACAACTACTTGCCAATAATAGTTATAACCATCATTCCAAGTAAAATGAATTAAATCTGAAACTATTCACAAAGCGAGTTAGGCAAAAGGCAAATTCAGTAGTGATTGACATGGACTTCTTTGATCGAGATAAGATTGAATATAATCTATAATCACTCGGTTTAAAATAGTGAATGATCAAAGCGGGAATTTGTGAAAAATAGTAAGGCCTACTAACACGTGTCTTTGAAGGAGGTTCTACTCCAATGGGCATGCTCCCAAATAAAGGGGACCTATGATGTGATTCCACACCCGTATGGTCGTCATCATCATAGGAACTGTTTAATCCAGGAGCTTCACAATCTGTCGATTAATGCTTTACAACTATTGGTTCATGTCTTACTTTGTGACAAAAAAAGAAGAGGTTTTAAATTAGGTCAAAGGGTTTCTTACAGATGGAATGGAGATGATTGAGTGAGTAGTGGCCATCAATGACCCAAGTGATCATTCAAAAAATAATTTTCTTTATAACTATTCATGATCACTATCTTCTAAGAAAAAAAGTGTTGATGATATATAATATGAGACACGGAGTGTGTTATTCCATAAGTTTCTCATTTTCAGCTACTCAAGGTCATAGTTCATTTGCAACAAGGGGTAGTTTAGTATGTGTTATAAACTAAATTTGTTTATGTTTATTCAGATGAAGTACAATAAACCTTTGTTTTATTATCATTTTTCAGGTCTATGTCTGTTTTTCATCACGTAATTAAATTTTGAACCAGTTACCCAGAATTGGTAAGTTTTAGCCCATAACTGAATCATGCTCACCTCTATAGGTATCTCGTTTCCTACATATGTTAAAACTACATTTGCAAGCCTAGTTGAGTGTAAAAAATTGAAAATAACCATGGTTGTTGGTACTTAACACATTGTTTTTATGAACAAGTTTTAAGTAGTAAAAGAAATTCGTCTTTAAAAAAAAATAATGTTAATTATAATTTTTTTTATTTTACTTCATCTTTAAATGAAATTTATGATATATTGTTAAAATTATTAATCTATTATCATAAAAGACACACATAGTATTTTCTTGGTTGGTCATATATTTACCTAACGTTAGGAAGCATGCATGAGCTCCAATTATTATTGCTAATAAGATACAAAACGTAAAAGCAAGTGCTCGGAATCATTCAATTCAACACAAATTATTAGTAACAACTACAAGTTTATTTATTGAAAAAGTTAAGAATAATATTTAAGAAGAATGAGCTATTATTGCCGTAATTAAAACTACGTACTGATATGTCTATTGATGAATGTGTATTCTTAACTTAAAAAGAATAAGCTATTATTGTAGATTTGTGTGTAGTTAAAGCCGATCTCAGTTAGTTTCGAGTAAAATATGCAATCGAGCACGCAAATAGCTTGTGGTACTGTTCGCAGATTTACTTGTTAATTTTCACAAATCACTAGTGGTATTTTGTGGCTAAATTTATTCTAATTGCTTATTTTATTTTATATTAAAACATAAAAATAAAAAGAATATCGAAGATAAGGTGGTCAAGTTATATAGGCCTTTGGGTTTTTAGATATAAATTAATAAATTTAGAGGAGTACTATATATGCAAAGAAAAAGTAACGCTTTAGTTCATTAGTAGGTATCATCATATAAATACATGGGTTGTGTTTGATTTCGTGTCTCTAGCATGAATTTTAGGTTTGTGTCATGCATATGCGTATAAAAATTTGTATTTATATCCGTTTGTGCATGCACGCACTTATAAAAATTTTGTATTTATATATAAAAATTGTATATAAATGTATGTTTTTATATGCATGTGCGTATAAAAAATTTGTATCTATCACTAATTGTTCACGATAGATGGTTAATTACGAATATAAATTCTAACTTATACCAAAACTTAATTTACTGATCTTAAAGCATGAAACTATTTACAGAAATTTTGTGTGCGATAAGATTTGTGGAACCAAAACTCTATTTTAGGGGAAAAACAAAATATAATAAGAATTTATGTATATGTGAAGTGTGAAACCATTCACTACAAGATAACTGTAGTAAAACTGATGGAAGATTCCGTCGAAGCAACTACAGTAATCCATGGGTAAAATATTTGTAGGAAATTAAACTCCTTTCCTGATGAAAGCCGTCGATAATTATTTGATGGATTTCCCATGCGACGTCTTCATCAACAGCTTTTCCAACAAATTCTCATTTCTAATGAGAAGATTTTATCTAATACCACAAATTTACAAAATATATTCATTTCGGTAAACACAGTTACAAATTCACTAATTTCAAATCACATTACAAAACTAATTGTAAAATTAAGAAGATATATTCCTTGTGACGAACTTGCAGTAGACCAGACTTAATCTATCAAATATGATTACAAATATGATTCAATCTTGCAATTTAACAAAAGACGGTATTAGATCGTTAAACGGGTCAATAGGAAGATGGAATTCATCCCACATGGAAAGTGGTAAAGAAATTGAAGCTCTTTATAAGAAAGAGATTTTCCATAGTAATATTCTTTTATGAATATCATGCACCAAGTGGTCCTAGCGGAGGGTGTGTAGCACCCAACAAGCACGGGCTCGGGCGATGGCGATGGCGATGGCGACGGCGTTGGGCGCAATGTGGCGCACTTTGCACTTCGCACGCTCACATCGTCGCGAGCCTCCTTAGTATTTTTGGACAACGAGAATTAGGCTAGAAGTGACAAGCTATAAAAGATGAAGGACTAAAACTGAAAAATAATATATATGGACCCATCGCGCTACGCGATGCGTCCAAGGAGACGGCCATCGCGGTACGCGATGGGCCGTGATGACACATCACACACGTGTCACACTCTGGTGACATGTGGCAGAATGTGTCAGACCACGTGGCGTGACCTCATGAAAGGAGACGTCACGGTATGCGACGGCGGGAGAAGTAGGACCCATCGCGTACCGCGATGGGATCCAAAAATAGCTATAAAAGGGAGGGCCACGGGCTCATTCCCTCACACCCATACACACACTCTCTCTACCTCGATTTGCGTGCCATGAAGAGTTGATCAAGAACGCCTCGATAGACGTGCATAGAGTAGAAGTGTTGTCCGTATAAACTTAGGAAATATCAAACTCCGAATACCCGTGTGAGGTAAGGGGTTCTGCCTAAGTTATTATTTTATTATAAATGGCTTAGACCATAGTCGGAGATATAGCCGAACCTTGATTACGATTAAGAATCATATAACTTTTCTTAAGCAAAGGTTATAGTTAAAATAGTATTTCTTTATTATTAAGAAATATGATATTCAAATAATATAGTTTGATTAATGTTTCTTCTTGAAGAAGGAACTCAGTATAGACGTTTACATATGATTGGTAAATAAAGAAAGAGACTAAAGGTCCAAATGTTTTGAATAAACAAATGTTTTATCAAGGTTAAAGCTATACGAAATAGACTAAAGGTCTAAAGCTAGATCGTTAATCTAGTTATTTATACAAAATGTTATTCTCGTACTATAGGTCTGAGGTAACAAAACAAGAAGCAGAAACGGAAAACAGGAATCAGTAACAGAAACTGATTATAAACAGAAAAGGTGAATACGCCCCAAACCTTTTATAATGAGTCTGAATGTTTGCATAGGATTTACGAATCCTTAAAAACTTTGTGTTACAATAATAAGAAACGGACACTCTGATTAAGAGTATACATGTATCTGGATCCAAACATGCATGGTGACTCGGCATTTCCCCGAGGCCATGCATATCATCAACATGCCTCTGAAGGTCTACGGGACTGTTCAGAGAAATGATATTGTGTATATAATTAATTGTACATGGTACTTAGGGTAATTTGATCCCAATTTAGTTGGGTGCCTAATGAGTAGTCACAAAGGTATTATTGTTGGTTTCACAAAAGTATTGAAAAAGAGATTTTAGAGTCAGCGTTATTCACCAGCTTTGTGCTGACGTATTTTCCCACCCATGTTACAGGGAAACAAGAAAGGTTAGAACAGACAAGCAAGAAGGAATAGAAGATTGGAGTTATAGTCATTAAATACTATCTGATGGCTCAGATATTTTATTTGAAAATATTATAAAAGAGTTATGTTTTACAAACGAAATATATTTGAAATATCAAACGGGTATTTAAACCCAAGATTTTAATAAGTTTTCAATATAATAATATTTTATAAAGACTTCCGCTAAATAAAACCCGCAACTCTGATTTATTTATAAAACAGGTACCAACTATTGGTCACACACCTAGGCCCTAAAGTGGGGTGTGACAGGTTGGTATCAGAGCCATCAATCTAAGCGAATTAGGTATTTAATTATACCTAGGCTTTGATTAAGGATAAGTTTTGAAAACTTATTATACAATTATTGATTCAAGAAAACTAGATACTTAATTGAAAAGTATCAAGAATTCATTCAAAACTGATATGAATAGGATATAACAATACGGATAAGATAGGAGCGTCTTCCTATCCCTAAAAACCTAACCTCATGCAGATGTCCGATTGTCAATCTAGCGAAGAATCTGTTAAGCCTCGATCTGGTAAACGAAAAGGATTTATGGGAACGTCTTTTCTCCCAATCCCTATATCTAGCGATGAAAGTACATGCCAAACAAAAATTGAGGAAGATTCGGATTCATATGATTCTGACATTCCGCTAGCCCAGATAATTCCAAACACATATGGAGCGGGATCAAGTAGATCCAAGAAACCAATAATACTAAAGGAAAAAAAAAGTAATGACCTATCCGGAAGAATATTCTCACGGAGAATGATATTGTCCCACACCCAAAATGAAGTAACAATGAAAGAAATGGAGGTGGAAGAAAAGGAAAATGAGACTATCAAGAAAGATAGCAAGATCAAGAAATTAATCATTCGCTGGAAGAAATAGAATCTTAGTAGAGAAAATATTTGTAACAAATAAAATGCACTTCTGTAAACTATAATAAGATGAATAAAATATATGTTTTGAATTCTTCGAATACTGGACTTAATTTTTAAAATTTTATTGTAGTATGTCAAGAGAAGAAAGTGCAAACTCTCACAATAGTCCTCTCAAGAAAACTGTAAATGAAGAAAACATTGAAAATAAAGATAATGAAATTCCTATCCAATATAAAGAAGAAATTCAAAAGATGATTAAGGAAGCTATGAATGACTTTTCTATGAGTCAAAGTCAACCAAAATCTAACAAGAGGAGTCGAAGTAAAACTGTTCCTTCAAGAAAGGAAGAAGCTTATGATAGCTCTACATCTGATAATCAATTAAATAATAAGAAACGAAAGAAACTCAAAATCGGTGGATGTTCGTTCAAAGACTTCAAGTATTATGGACCAAAGGAGTTTCACGGAGATAAAGGAGTCATCACAACCGTGAGGTGGCTTGAGGAGATGGAAACAATAGTGATAACAAGTAAGTGTACTGATGAAGAGAAGATTCAATATTCCGCCTTAATGTTTAAAGTAGAGGCACATGAGTGGTAGAATGCTCTGTTGATGAGCAAAGGGAGAGAAGTGATGTATAACTTAAGTTGGCAAACATTCAAAGGTCTAATATTAAAGAAATTTTGCCCAACTCATGAAATGAATAGAATTCAAACTGAGTTATGGAATCACAATGTTGTTGGCACAAATCTTAGGGAATATAATACTAAATTCCTAGAATACTGCCGACTGGTTCCACATTTAGTAACTCCGGAATATAATAAAGTAACTCGTTACATATATGGACTACCAAGAGAAATAAGAGATATGGTACGATCCAATATGCCAGAAACAGTTGATTCGGCTATGGAATTGACCGGATACTTAATCAACAGTATGATAAAAAAATCAAGAAGAAGAAAAGATGAAAGATAAGGAGACTAAGAAACCAAAAGATTCCGAGAAGTTGGAGACAGAAGAAAGTACTCCCAAGTCAACATGTAAGACTTGTGGAAGAAAACATACTAGAAAGTGTCGACTAGAAAACACGAACAATTGTGCATACTGCAAGAGAGCAGGACACACAATAGATGAATGTCGTAACTAGGAGTATGTTTTACATGTGGAGAAACGGGTCACTTTAAGACTGAATGCCCGAAAATAAAAGCTAGTCAAGACTAAAAGAATGACAAGATCACATCAAAGAAATGTCAAGATAGACTAGCTAAACTTTTGTATATTAATTGTAACTCGTTCTTAAAACGAGAAGTTTCGTAATCAAAGAAGGGTATTTAATTACCTAAGTTATAAATGAAATATTAGCATATAGATTGTGTCAATACACAAGAATGCTTATATTCATTATCTCTAAAGAACAATTAAGAGATTCAAATTGTAAGGCCCCGAACCCGGTAGCCCTACTTTAGCGTCGGATTTACTCATAAACACAGTTCTTCAATCAGAGTTTATTAAAACTTTTCGCGGAATATAAAACATCAATCATTTGTTACAAACGTTAAACTTTTTCTTTGATACCATAACACAAAACTTTATATTTAAAACATCTTTACTTCTTTCTTCAGATGCCAGCCGTTCAATCCATGCCGTGTGTCGTCCTCATGCTAACTCTGTAATCAGCTCACCTGCGTGCATACTAAAAGTCAGCTACGCTGAGTGAGTTCTAGTTAATCGAACGCCATACAATACATACACATACATACATATCCGTAGATACATATCCATACTTCACTAGTTACCCTTCTGTTCTACATACACACTTACTACCATACATACACACATATTTATAACCACTAACCTCAGTCTACCGTGAGTACGTTCATAGTCCGCCGTCTATACCTGTACTCAAGGTCGTGAACACGTAAAAGGTCCGCGGTCCTTACCTATGTTCACCCTTTATGGTACGTGCAAGGTCCGCAGTCCTTCCCTATACCATCCTACATCCACAACACGTACAAGGTCCACAGTCCTCCCCTATGTTGCAACCTAAACCATAGCACGTACGAGGTCCGCAGTCCTCCCCTATGCTACCACAATACATCTACAGCACGTATAAGGTCCACAGTCCTTTCCTATGCTGATGCCTATCTATAATACGTATAAGGTCCGCAGTCCTTAACTACGTTGTCGTCTATTATCTGTAACGCGTATAAGGCCCACCGTCCCTATCTATGTTTACGTCTATCATCTACTTTACGTATAAGGCCCGCAGTCCTTAACTACGTTTACATCTATCATCTACTTTACGTATAAGGCCCGCAGTCCTTAACTACGCCATCACCAGCCGAGTCTATGTCCGACAAAAGCTAGAGGGATTTTGCCATCCTAACTTACTATGTCGAACGTAGAACTCACATACCATTCGTGTAACTGCATACACCTACTTCACATATACAATAATTACATCATAGCATAAGAACACCCTAGGCGTTCTTTACATCATTCATTTAACAACCATACCTCTTGTCGATACGTGCAATATCCGAAGATCGTTCACGCCCCGACAAGTATTCATTTGTAATGTTCATACATCTTCGATGTATAATATTCGTACCTTTATTTTTGACCTGACAGTACGCGCAATATCCGAAGATCGTTCGCGTACCGACAAGCAACCATTCATAACCATCACATATATCACATATGGCATACACTTATCACTTAGGATAAATGTATTAACAACACATCGAGTATGCACACAGCCCCGAAAACATAACACATAAATGGGGCTAGAAACTCACCTGAATACTGTTACGCTCTCCGTTAATAGTTATTCCCCTCTTGAGCTGCGCACGGCTAACTGTATAATATTTACACGTATCAATTAGCTACTACTACTTATGTTGCGTTTCTATCTTTATATGACCCACAACGAACGGGGGTCCGGGGGCAGCGCCCCTGGTAGCGGGGTTCTAGGGGCGGCAGCCCCTAGCGGGGTCCAAGGGGCAGAGCCCCTGGCTGGGGTTAAGCTGCCAGGTCAGCTTGGAAAAATTTTATTTTCGATAACTGCCTTAACACATTTTCCATTAGGTTTTTAATTTATTTTATAGACGAACTTCGCTTCAGGCGAAGTTAAACCTTAGGCGAACTTGGAAACAGCTTGGTTCTGGCTTGATTCGATCGAATAGGAACACGTTCGATCGAATAGGAACACGTTCGATCGAATACATCACGTTCGATCGAATAGGAACACGTTCGATCAAACAGGAACACGTTCGATCGAATACATCACGTTCGATCGAATAGGAACACGTTCGATCAAACAGGAACACGTTCGATCGAATAGGAACACGTTCGATCGAATACAACACTCATTCGATCGAATACAAAACTCATTCGATCGAATGAGTTGGAGACCATTCGGTTGCTTCCCTATTCGGTCGACTGGACTTGTTCGATCTACGCATTCGATCGAATGGACTGATTCGATCGACTGGTTCGATCGAATGAGTCTGATTCGACTCCTTCAAGCTGGGCGACGGAGAAACCCACGGGTTTTCCAGATTTTCCAGATTTTTGACCCAAAATCGAAGTTTTTGACATGGAAATGCTCGGGATTGAAAGGGCTATCGATCCCTAGTACTTTTAAACACAAAAGCTTGTATTTTGACACCAAAACAAGACGGTTTTTGACCCGAAAACTCAAGTTACGAAAATGGGAGTTTTTGCTCGATTTGAGGTCGAAAATGGTTATGAAAACGGATGATTTTCGAGGGGGACTTACCAAAAACGATTAGGAACAAGATTGTGGACTCGGATTTGTGATTTGAGAACTTTCTCTCTCTAGCTTCTCTCTCTAGAAATGAGAGTGTTTGGGTGGGTGTAAGTGAAGGAAGATGGTGAAAATGGTGGAAGTGTCAAGAACTTTCGTTTATATACTACGGGTTTGGTTAGGCTCGGGTTGGCTTCCTACGGGTCGAGACAGGCCGAGTTCATAAAATAACTAAGCCCAAGACCCGTTCCTTACTCGACATTAAATAACTAAAACGTGAAATTACTAAACATAACTTTCTTTATTCAACATTATAAATTTTAGGATGTTACAAGTCTTCCCTCCTTAAAGAGGTTTCGTCCCCGAAACCTAACTTATTCCCTAAAAAGGAAAACTTCTTACATTTACACGTTTTATAGAAATGCCTTCGCTTTCTGAGTTACCCTTCCTACTTCCGACTTTACAGCCATCGAATGGTGGTCATGTGTTTTAGCTATTTAAGGTAGCTTGTCCATGAGACCCTCGATGCACCAAGACTCATCTCATCCTTCTAAGGGTTTCGATTAGTACTTTTAACACTATTGTCTAAAACAACATTTCACCATAACATAATAATCATTCTTAACCAAACTCAAAATAATTACACGCCACAGATAAACATAAGTTTTTAGACCTTAACACAAAACAAGTTCTTAAGCAAATGTAATTTAATAAAACCATTGCATGAGCAATTATTCCTTCATCAGGTGTTCCTCTCTGCAGTTTCCCAAAGTCTTCATCCTTTCGCACCTACCGCCCCTGATTCCTTGCAATCCCTAGCCATGTGGTCAGCTTTTCCGCATTTGAAGCACTTTGGACGATCAGGGCATTCTCGAGAATAATGCCCACTCTTTCCACACCGATAGCACCTGTCCGTCCCAGTCTTGCATTCTCCCAGGTGCACTTGCCCACACGTCTTACATGCATCCTTGTTCCCAACCTTGGCCTTCCTCTCATCAGTTGTTGTCACCATCTCGCCAGACCGCTTAGCAGAGGTAGCCCATTTCTTCTCCTTCTTTTCCCCCACCACCACATCGTCCTCAGCCAGGTCAGCATAAACCACTTCTGCAAGTTCAACAGCAGAGTCAAAAGTAGCAGGTTTATTTGCCCTGACCAACATGCGGACTTTTTGTGGCAATCCCCTCACATAACATTTGATTCTTTTGACCTCATTGTCAACCATATCAGGCACCAATCTAGATAGTCGGCTGAATTCAGTAGTATACTCACGATGCGTCATCATACCGGCCTTCAAATTCAGGAACTTCATCTCCGTCCTTTCAACCTCTGCATCTGCACAGAACTTCTTCATCACCAACTCTTTCAGATCGTCCCATCTCAACGCCTTGATCTCATCCCTAGTCTTTCTCTGCTCCACACTTTCCCACCAATACATAGCTTCTTCCACAAATGACTGAGTAGCATAACCCACAGCTTGGTCGGGACGGCATTCGCTAATGCGGATAACCTTGTCCATAGTGGTTATCCATTGGAGAGTAGCGATTGCGTCTCCCAACCCAGTCAGCTTCGGCGGGTCGCATCCTTTGAAGGACTTATAGCTGCACCCACCTTGTCCTCTTCTCATATCATCGACTTTCACAGACTTATCCTCGCTCGAGGCCCCTCTTTCTCCTTCCCCAACCTCCTTACCATCACCCCCTGCCCCTTCAGCAGTTCGCTCACGGCTTCCAGCAGATCCTTCGGGATTCAGGTTCTTCACAGCAGCAACTACAGCTTGAACAATGGCTGCTTGAACTGCAGGGCTAAGTTGAACTTCTTCATTGTTGTTCTGGTCTCCTCCAGCTGCGCTTCCTTCATCTTCGGTGTGGGAAGCTTCTTCTACCGAGGGTTGCCGGACAAGACGAGGCCTGCCACGACGTCCTGTGCGACCCCCAGTTCCCACAAATTCTCCAGCTCCAGCCATCCGTATTCTAAAAGGGAAAAACACAAACATCATCACTCAAGGAACTATTTAGTACAAGGATAGTAAGGCTAACAGGTAATAACAGTGGCCAGTTGTGATTAGCTGATCACGTTACTTTCCGTGTCCTATACACTTCCCTTTATGAGTCTATTTGTGCTGGTTCTACTTAAGCAGTTTTGTCAAATCAAACAATCAATTATTCCTATCCCTGACGTTCACATATCTTTCTTTTCTCATTATCATATATCATTTAATCATACACTTTACCTTTACTGATCTTGCTTGAGCGACACATGGCATTCTTGAACTGGCATCTTCTTTCCTTTCTTACTTAAATCCCATTTTCTGTTCGAGTCTAAGCATGTAGGATGCTTAAATCTCTCGAACTTATGCTCTGATACCAACTTGTAAGGCCCCGAACCCGGTAGCCCTACTTTAGCGTCGGATTTACTCATAAACACAGTTCTTCAATCAGAGTTTATTAAAACTTTTCGCGGAATATAAAACATCAATCATTTGTTACAAACGTTAAACTTTTTCTTTGATACCATAACACAAAACTTTATATTTAAAACATCTTTACTTCTTTCTTCAGATGCCAGCCGTTCAATCCATGCCGTGTGTCGTCCTCATGCTAACTCTGTAATCAGCCCCTCCCCCCCCCCCCCTCACCTGCGTGCATACTAAAAGTCAGCTACGCTGAGTGAGTTCTAGTTAATCGAACGCCATACAATACATACACATACATACATATCCGTAGATACATATCCATACTTCACTAGTTACCCTTCTGTTCTACATACACACTTACTACCATACATACACACATATTTATAACCACTAACCTCAGTCTACCGTGAGTACGTTCATAGTCCGCCGTCTATACCTGTACTCAAGGTCGTGAACACGTAAAAGGTCCGCGGTCCTTACCTATGTTCACCCTTTATGGTACGTGCAAGGTCCGCAGTCCTTCCCTATACCATCCTACATCCACAACACGTACAAGGTCCACAGTCCTCCCCTATGTTGCAACCTAAACCATAGCACGTACGAGGTCCGCAGTCCTCCCCTATGCTACCACAATACATCTACAGCACGTATAAGGTCCACAGTCCTTTCCTATGCTGATGCCTATCTATAATACGTATAAGGTCCGCAGTCCTTAACTACGTTGTCGTCTATTATCTGTAACGCGTATAAGGCCCACCGTCCCTATCTATGTTTACGTCTATCATCTACTTTACGTATAAGGCCCGCAGTCCTTAACTACGTTTACATCTATCATCTACTTTACGTATAAGGCCCGCAGTCCTTAACTACGCCATCACCAGCCGAGTCTATGTCCGACAAAAGCTAGAGGGATTTTGCCATCCTAACTTACTATGTCGAACGTAGAACTCACATACCATTCGTGTAACTGCATACACCTACTTCACATATACAATAATTACATCATAGCATAAGAACACCCTAGGCGTTCTTTACATCATTCATTTAACAACCATACCTCTTGTCGATACGTGCAATATCCGAAGATCGTTCACAGCCCCGACAAGTATTCATTTGTAATGTTCATACATCTTCGATGTATAATATTCGTACCTTTATTTTTGACCTGACAGTACGCGCAATATCCGAAGATCGTTCGCGTACCGACAAGCAACCATTCATAACCATCACATATATCACATATGGCATACACTTATCACTTAGGATAAATGTATTAACAACACATCGAGTATGCACACAGCCCCGAAAACATAACACATAAATGGGGCTAGAAACTCACCTGAATACTGTTACGCTCTCCGTTAATAGTTATTCCCCTCTTGAGCTGCGCACGGCTAACTGTATAATATTTACACGTATCAATTAGCTACTACTACTTATGTTGCGTTTCTATCTTTATATGACCCACAACGAACGGGGGTCCGGGGGCAGCGCCCCTGGTAGCGGGGTTCTAGGGGCGGCAGCCCCTAGCGGGGTCCAAGGGGCAGAGCCCCTGGCTGGGGTTAAGCTGCCAGGTCAGCTTGGAAAAATTTTATTTTCGATAACTGCCTTAACACATTTTCCATTAGGTTTTTAATTTATTTTATAGACGAACTTCGCTTCAGGCGAAGTTAAACCTTAGGCGAACTTGGAAACAGCTTGGTTCTGGCTTGATTCGATCGAATAGGAACACGTTCGATCGAATAGGAACACGTTCGATCGAATACATCACGTTCGATCGAATAGGAACACGTTCGATCAAACAGGAACACGTTCGATCGAATACATCACGTTCGATCGAATAGGAACACGTTCGATCAAACAGGAACACGTTCGATCGAATAGGAACACGTTCGATCGAATACAACACTCATTCGATCGAATACAAAACTCATTCGATCGAATGAGTTGGAGACCATTCGGTTGCTTCCCTATTCGGTCGACTGGACTTGTTCGATCTACGCATTCGATCGAATGGACTGATTCGATCGACTGGTTCGATCGAATGAGTCTGATTCGACTCCTTCAAGCTGGGCGACGGAGAAACCCACGGGTTTTCCAGATTTTCCAGATTTTTGACCCAAAATCGAAGTTTTTGACATGGAAATGCTCGGGATTGAAAGGGCTATCGATCCCTAGTACTTTTAAACACAAAAGCTTGTATTTTGACACCAAAACAAGACGGTTTTTGACCCGAAAACTCAAGTTACGAAAATGGGAGTTTTTGCTCGATTTGAGGTCGAAAATGGTTATGAAAACGGATGATTTTCGAGGGGGACTTACCAAAAACGATTAGGAACAAGATTGTGGACTCGGATTTGTGATTTGAGAACTTTCTCTCTCTAGCTTCTCTCTCTAGAAATGAGAGTGTTTGGGTGGGTGTAAGTGAAGGAAGATGGTGAAAATGGTGGAAGTGTCAAGAACTTTCGTTTATATACTACGGGTTTGGTTAGGCTCGGGTTGGCTTCCTACGGGTCGAGACAGGCCGAGTTCATAAAATAACTAAGCCCAAGACCCGTTCCTTACTCGACATTAAATAACTAAAACGTGAAATTACTAAACATAACTTTCTTTATTCAACATTATAAATTTTAGGATGTTACAAGTCTTCCCTCCTTAAAGAGGTTTCGTCCCCGAAACCTAACTTATTCCCTAAAAAGGAAAACTTCTTACATTTACACGTTTTATAGAAATGCCTTCGCTTTCTGAGTTACCCTTCCTACTTCCGACTTTACAGCCATCGAATGGTGGTCATGTGTTTTAGCTATTTAAGGTAGCTTGTCCATGAGACCCTCGATGCACCAAGACTCATCTCATCCTTCTAAGGGTTTCGATTAGTACTTTTAACACTATTGTCTAAAACAACATTTCACCATAACATAATAATCATTCTTAACCAAACTCAAAATAATTACACGCCACAGATAAACATAAGTTTTTAGACCTTAACACAAAACAAGTTCTTAAGCAAATGTAATTTAATAAAACCATTGCATGAGCAATTATTCCTTCATCAGGTGTTCCTCTCTGCAGTTTCCCAAAGTCTTCATCCTTTCGCACCTACCGCCCCTGATTCCTTGCAATCCCTAGCCATGTGGTCAGCTTTTCCGCATTTGAAGCACTTTGGACGATCAGGGCATTCTCGAGAATAATGCCCACTCTTTCCACACCGATAGCACCTGTCCGTCCCAGTCTTGCATTCTCCCAGGTGCACTTGCCCACACGTCTTACATGCATCCTTGTTCCCAACCTTGGCCTTCCTCTCATCAGTTGTTGTCACCATCTCGCCAGACCGCTTAGCAGAGGTAGCCCATTTCTTCTCCTTCTTTTCCCCCACCACCACATCGTCCTCAGCCAGGTCAGCATAAACCACTTCTGCAAGTTCAACAGCAGAGTCAAAAGTAGCAGGTTTATTTGCCCTGACCAACATGCGGACTTTTTGTGGCAATCCCCTCACATAACATTTGATTCTTTTGACCTCATTGTCAACCATATCAGGCACCAATCTAGATAGTCGGCTGAATTCAGTAGTATACTCACGATGCGTCATCATACCGGCCTTCAAATTCAGGAACTTCATCTCCGTCCTTTCAACCTCTGCATCTGCACAGAACTTCTTCATCACCAACTCTTTCAGATCGTCCCATCTCAACGCCTTGATCTCATCCCTAGTCTTTCTCTGCTCCACACTTTCCCACCAATACATAGCTTCTTCCACAAATGACTGAGTAGCATAACCCACAGCTTGGTCGGGACGGCATTCGCTAATGCGGATAACCTTGTCCATAGTGGTTATCCATTGGAGAGTAGCGATTGCGTCTCCCAACCCAGTCAGCTTCGGCGGGTCGCATCCTTTGAAGGACTTATAGCTGCACCCACCTTGTCCTCTTCTCATATCATCGACTTTCACAGACTTATCCTCGCTCGAGGCCCCTCTTTCTCCTTCCCCAACCTCCTTACCATCACCCCCCTGCCCCTTCAGCAGTTCGCTCACGGCTTCCAGCAGATCCTTCGGGATTCAGGTTCTTCACAGCAGCAACTACAGCTTGAACAATGGCTGCTTGAACTGCAGGGCTAAGTTGAACTTCTTCATTGTTGTTCTGGTCTCCTCCAGCTGCGCTTCCTTCATCTTCGGTGTGGGAAGCTTCTTCTACCGAGGGTTGCCGGACAAGACGAGGCCTGCCACGACGTCCTGTGCGACCCCCAGTTCCCACAAATTCTCCAGCTCCAGCCATCCGTATTCTAAAAGGGAAAAACACAAACATCATCACTCAAGGAACTATTTAGTACAAGGATAGTAAGGCTAACAGGTAATAACAGTGGCCAGTTGTGATTAGCTGATCACGTTACTTTCCGTGTCCTATACACTTCCCTTTATGAGTCTATTTGTGCTGGTTCTACTTAAGCAGTTTTGTCAAATCAAACAATCAATTATTCCTATCCCTGACGTTCACATATCTTTCTTTTCTCATTATCATATATCATTTAATCATACACTTTACCTTTACTGATCTTGCTTGAGCGACACATGGCATTCTTGAACTGGCATCTTCTTTCCTTTCTTACTTAAATCCCATTTTCTGTTCGAGTCTAAGCATGTAGGATGCTTAAATCTCTCGAACTTATGCTCTGATACCAACTTGTAAGGCCCCGAACCCGGTAGCCCTACTTTAGCGTCGGATTTACTCATAAACACAGTTCTTCAATCAGAGTTTATTAAAACTTTTCGCGGAATATAAAACATCAATCATTTGTTACAAACGTTAAACTTTTTCTTTGATACCATAACACAAAACTTTATATTTAAAACATCTTTACTTCTTTCTTCAGATGCCAGCCGTTCAATCCATGCCGTGTGTCGTCCTCATGCTAACTCTGTAATCAGCTCACCTGCGTGCATACTAAAAGTCAGCTACGCTGAGTGAGTTCTAGTTAATCGAACGCCATACAATACATACACATACATACATATCCGTAGATACATATCCATACTTCACTAGTTACCCTTCTGTTCTACATACACACTTACTACCATACATACACACATATTTATAACCACTAACCTCAGTCTACCGTGAGTACGTTCATAGTCCGCCGTCTATACCTGTACTCAAGGTCGTGAACACGTAAAAGGTCCGCGGTCCTTACCTATGTTCACCCTTTATGGTACGTGCAAGGTCCGCAGTCCTTCCCTATACCATCCTACATCCACAACACGTACAAGGTCCACAGTCCTCCCCTATGTTGCAACCTAAACCATAGCACGTACGAGGTCCGCAGTCCTCCCCTATGCTACCACAATACATCTACAGCACGTATAAGGTCCACAGTCCTTTCCTATGCTGATGCCTATCTATAATACGTATAAGGTCCGCAGTCCTTAACTACGTTGTCGTCTATTATCTGTAACGCGTATAAGGCCCACCGTCCCTATCTATGTTTACGTCTATCATCTACTTTACGTATAAGGCCCGCAGTCCTTAACTACGTTTACATCTATCATCTACTTTACGTATAAGGCCCGCAGTCCTTAACTACGCCATCACCAGCCGAGTCTATGTCCGACAAAAGCTAGAGGGATTTTGCCATCCTAACTTACTATGTCGAACGTAGAACTCACATACCATTCGTGTAACTGCATACACCTACTTCACATATACAATAATTACATCATAGCATAAGAACACCCTAGGCGTTCTTTACATCATTCATTTAACAACCATACCTCTTGTCGATACGTGCAATATCCGAAGATCGTTCACGCCCCGACAAGTATTCATTTGTAATGTTCATACATCTTCGATGTATAATATTCGTACCTTTATTTTTGACCTGACAGTACGCGCAATATCCGAAGATCGTTCGCGTACCGACAAGCAACCATTCATAACCATCACATATATCACATATGGCATACACTTATCACTTAGGATAAATGTATTAACAACACATCGAGTATGCACACAGCCCCGAAAACATAACACATAAATGGGGCTAGAAACTCACCTGAATACTGTTACGCTCTCCGTTAATAGTTATTCCCCTCTTGAGCTGCGCACGGCTAACTGTATAATATTTACACGTATCAATTAGCTACTACTACTTATGTTGCGTTTCTATCTTTATATGACCCACAACGAACGGGGGTCCGGGGGCAGCGCCCCTGGTAGCGGGGTTCTAGGGGCGGCAGCCCCTAGCGGGGTCCAAGGGGCAGAGCCCCTGGCTGGGGTTAAGCTGCCAGGTCAGCTTGGAAAAATTTTATTTTCGATAACTGCCTTAACACATTTTCCATTAGGTTTTTAATTTATTTTATAGACGAACTTCGCTTCAGGCGAAGTTAAACCTTAGGCGAACTTGGAAACAGCTTGGTTCTGGCTTGATTCGATCGAATAGGAACACGTTCGATCGAATAGGAACACGTTCGATCGAATACATCACGTTCGATCGAATAGGAACACGTTCGATCAAACAGGAACACGTTCGATCGAATACATCACGTTCGATCGAATAGGAACACGTTCGATCAAACAGGAACACGTTCGATCGAATAGGAACACGTTCGATCGAATACAACACTCATTCGATCGAATACAAAACTCATTCGATCGAATGAGTTGGAGACCATTCGGTTGCTTCCCTATTCGGTCGACTGGACTTGTTCGATCTACGCATTCGATCGAATGGACTGATTCGATCGACTGGTTCGATCGAATGAGTCTGATTCGACTCCTTCAAGCTGGGCGACGGAGAAACCCACGGGTTTTCCAGATTTTCCAGATTTTTGACCCAAAATCGAAGTTTTTGACATGGAAATGCTCGGGATTGAAAGGGCTATCGATCCCTAGTACTTTTAAACACAAAAGCTTGTATTTTGACACCAAAACAAGACGGTTTTTGACCCGAAAACTCAAGTTACGAAAATGGGAGTTTTTGCTCGATTTGAGGTCGAAAATGGTTATGAAAACGGATGATTTTCGAGGGGGACTTACCAAAAACGATTAGGAACAAGATTGTGGACTCGGATTTGTGATTTGAGAACTTTCTCTCTCTAGCTTCTCTCTCTAGAAATGAGAGTGTTTGGGTGGGTGTAAGTGAAGGAAGATGGTGAAAATGGTGGAAGTGTCAAGAACTTTCGTTTATATACTACGGGTTTGGTTAGGCTCGGGTTGGCTTCCTACGGGTCGAGACAGGCCGAGTTCATAAAATAACTAAGCCCAAGACCCGTTCCTTACTCGACATTAAATAACTAAAACGTGAAATTACTAAACATAACTTTCTTTATTCAACATTATAAATTTTAGGATGTTACACAAATGTTGAAAAATTCATCCGAAACTTAGAACAAATAAAACGTTGAGAAAACTCATCATCTAGAAGGATGAAATATCAACGTTAGAAGATATCTAAATATGCAAGGGCATATATCATCGAAAGGAACTCGTTCAAGAAATACAACTGATGGAATATTGTATTACCTACCCGGTAGGGTTGATCAAAAAGTCAAAGACATTCAAGAAATACAAATCGCTTAGCAATGTGTTGAGTCAAAGTACGAGAGTACTGAGAACATATCAAGATCAAGGAATGGAATAAATTCGATAGACTGAATCTAAACAACAACTTAATGAAATAGATTCAATAGATTGAATCAAAACAACAATGTAGTTAACATCAGTAAATGTTTAGAATACATAACGGTAAGGTAAATATTTAAACACAACTGATCAATGTGTTTAACAATTTATATTTACTAATGATATTCTGAACTATTAACTGGTTACATCATTCAAGGATGTAAGTTAACAACAAGACCCTAGCTATTCTGCAACAACAAGAACAAGATTAGATAGAATCTAATCAACAATCAAAAGACAAGAACCATTCACTCTTAACTCAACGAATCTCGAGGGCGAGATTCATTCCAAGGTGGGGAGGATGTAACATCCCTAAAATTTTGATCCAAATTTGACAACTTAGGAAAGTTTAGGGATCAAAAATAATATTAAAGACAAGTCATGAGAAAATATTAAATAAGGAAATATAAGAAAAATAAGGAAATAAAAATATTTCCTAAGTTAAGTTTACTTACATGAAAGAAATTCCATCCCACATTGGAAAATGTAAGAAAGTGGAAGCATTCCACTAAAGTATAAATAAGGAAGATGGAATCCATCCCACAAGGAAAGTAGTAAAGAAATTGAAGCTCTTTATAAGAAAGAGATTTTCCATAGTAATATTCTTTTATGAATATCATGCACCAAGTGGTCCTAGCAAAGGGTGCGTAGCACCCGACGCGCACAGCGCACGGGCTCGGGCGAGGACGAAGGGCGTTGGGCGCAATGTGGCGCACTTTGCACTTCGCACGCTCGCATCGCCGCGAGCCGCCTTAGTATTTTTGGACAACGAGAATTAGGCTTTGTATTTCGTAGGTTGTGAAGCATATATATAAAAATTATAGTGATATTTTTTATTTATTGTCACGTTTCTATATATGAAGTTCATTATATTTATATTTGTAATAATTGTTACATGAAAGGTATAAGATAATTATAATGATAAAAATTGTACTTGAAAGTCTCAACGGGTATACACGGGTATGCCCGATACTCGCCGGGTAATTACCTGACAAATACCCGGCGGGTAATGGGTTGTGTATGAGACAAGATTTTATAAATGAGTATGGGTATGGGATTACCAATATCCGGTCCGAACTCGGCTCGTTATCATCCCTAAGTATGATTATGAGTAGGGTTGTTAAAATAATTCGAATCCGAAATATTTCGAATATCCGAATTTTCAGATTCTGATTCGGATTCGGATAACAATTCTAAATATTTTAGGATATCTGACTTTGAATACTCCTAATTCTGAGCATCCAAATGAGGAATATCTTATTGTTGTCTTGCATAGTCAAATTTTACAATGAAAATTTTATATTTTGCTCATTTATTAAATAATATAATTCATTATTATTTTCTCTAATTATTATTACCACGTAAGAGGAAACCTTCGTTTGGTTCGAATGTCTAAAGAGCCATTAATCAATTATCAATTATATTTTTGAGATTAATAAATACAAGAAAAGGTATGCAGTTATAAAAAAAATGTTATAGGTATTATACAAATATTACTGAATCAAACGAATTAGACACAACAAAAAAATCTTATATGAATCTATACAAAACCGTTTCAAAAGTTATATACATATAAATAATCTAATATTCAAATATATAATAATATATGTTTACTTGAAGAATTTACTAACTTCTACTCATCTTATACACAGGTCAATAACCTAGTAGGTATATACTATATAGTATCGATAACTCCCTATTGTTTTACTCGTTTATTGTCCTAATAGCCTCATATGATATTAAAACTTAGAAACAGATCCATGGTTTTTCTCTCTTTCTTTTTTTTTATCAGTGCAGCTAAAAATGGATAACAGTTACAATTTTTACTTCAACAAAAATCAAACTTCCCCATGATCATGATGCAACTTTAAGTAACAATCTAAGTAGAAATGTTGTTAAAAATATGCATACTTTCGAAGACAATGCAAGATTGTTGCAAAAAACACTTTAAAAAGCAATTCATAATTGTTATTAAAGATGTGCAGAATTGTTTAAAACATTTGGAGAATAACTCATAAAACACTTCCGAATTCATGTTAAAAATTTATATAATTGTTGTAAAACAAAATGTGTAGAAATGTTGTTGAATGCGAGCCAAGCAAGTTCAAATTTAATAGGCTGTGCAAAACTGTTTAGCATTTCGTAAATATGGGATATGTATATATGTGCTAAAAAACTACAACATTAGTTAACCATTCTCAACAAGTCAATCTCCTAACCCATCAGGTAAGTAACCAATCTTAAAAAAGAAAGTTGAATAAGCTATATATATATATATGTAATTGGTGACTTGGTGTATTCATGTTAGAGGTGCACAAAAGAACCGGTTTCGGACCCGACCCGGCGGTTCTGAACCGGACCGGACCCTACCCGCGGGTGCGGACCAAGCTTTGGGTTTCCCTCCGGAACCGACCCGGTGGAACCGGTTCCACCAATACCCGGTCAAAACCCGACCCTACCCTACCCGAAACCCGGAAAAAACCCGATGGAACCGGTCAAAACCCGACTATACCCGGAACCCGCTCCTACCAGGACCCGGTTTTGACTTTTGTTGACCATACTCGGAACCGGTTCCGGTTCCTAAGAATACCCGGTTTGTGCACCTCTAATTCATGTTAAGGCAAAAGACTCAAAATCCTGAAATTTGACTTTATATGGAAACTTTCTAGACAACAAATTCAAAAGCAGGCCTTTGTTGAACATTATTGTAAATATGATTTATGTGGTGATAGCAAATAAAAAATCAAAACAATGAATAGTGATTTAGTCAATCACAATTTCATCCATCACCATCAACAAGAACATAGTTGATCACTCAAAGATGGTTAAAATCAGATTATCATAGTAACACATGCTCGTTCAAAATCAAACTTGATTGAAACTGGCAAACAGTTGTACTTGGTCAAAAATTAGCAAATCATTCGGTCAAAACTTGACCTGTCAGAGTTAAACCATCATAATCATAGTCAAAACATGTTCAATCATAACCAAACAAGCACTATGGATGATGAAAGTAATTCACTACCAAATCATAAAAATAATAACTAAACATAAAAAATAACTTTAAATACAAGCTACTTGTACATAAAAAGAGTAAATCAAGTTTTAAAAAAACCTTTTTAATGTAAAACAGAAGCACCTAATAAGCATTTAGCACCATGAGAACAGAGCTCAGCGACGCTTGTATATGCATGGCTTCAGTTCAGGCCATTTGATTTCCTTCTTAGAACTTTTCTCTGACTGAAAAAAGTCACAGAAACCAGTTAACCGTCATTTCATGATGAATCAAAAAATTAAATGAGCTAAATAAGACTGCCAAACCTTTTTCTTAAAGTATAAAAGAATGAACATTTTATTTGAGAAGTCCTGCAATTTAAAACATAGATTAGCATATAAGCAATCACGATAAAAGCTATAAAAAATCATCTTCATATGTTTACTTATGAGCGTGTCACATTTGGAATATATTTTATCCATAACGAGTTAATTCTTAAGGATTTTATTTGTACGTGTTTATCTTTTAGTTTTAAGTTGGATTTTGAATTACAAACTATTTTCGTTACATCTAATCTTGATTAAATTAAAATCTAACTTACATAGTATTTTGTAATAAACCCCTGCCAATTTATTTCCTAACATATTCAAAAAAATTCAAAATTCTAACCGAATAACGAACTCAAATTTGGTTTTGTATTATTCAAATATCGAACCAAAATCGAATTCGAGTTTACAGAATCTCCAACCAACGTACATACTACAAAACACACTCTAGGAACAAAAACACATAAACCCTTAAGATATCACACAACTTCTTTTATCAACAAAAACACACCGATGTGCTTCTGTTACAATAAAAAACAAATACAACAAACCCTAAACAGAACCATGCTAATACCCTATTAGGGGATTTTTAAATTTCTATTAAATCAGTCCTATTAAAAGATCGTGTCAGTGTTTGTCAATGTTTGGTGTGTGATGTGTTTGTGTTCACCGGAACTATCGCCGACTGAACTTCTAAAAATGCATAAGTAGGGTGGGCAAATGCCCACCGTTCGCGTGCCAGAATGCCGTATTTATAGGTACTCGTTAGTATATGATGAGCCAACAATCATTCAGTGCCCACCATTGATTACCGGCATTAATAGTTTAATAACCGTAGAGTTAATGAAGTGTGTAATATGTGATCAAAATATTTTCCGGCAAGGGTCGCCTACAAATGAAAAAGTACGAGAAGAGAGAATGGAGAAGACACTCATGTAGTCATGTGTATTAAAAATACCTTTTTTCTAATTATTATATTCATTTATTTAAGTTACCGATGACAATGACAAATAATAGTAACCAGTCAAATAACATTAAAAATACTCCACTAGAAATGTCATTAAATTTAAATATTTATTATAATTCATCTTTTAACGGTGATTTACTTATTTGTATTAAACTTATTTTATTCTAACATAAATATATATATCATTTTACTCTACAAAAATAATAATACCTTTTAAAAAACTAAACAACTTTATACGTATTTGAATTAAATATTTTAATTACAATTTAGAGTCGTTTATCAAGTTTGTTATACATGGTAAAACTATAAAGCAAACCAAAGGGGTGTGGTCAGACTCTTTACCGGTTATTTTCTATGGGTGTTATATAAAAACAAATTTATTCTCTCATTTGTCATGAAAGTTTATTTTGTTTTGGGCCTCTAGAATTGTTGGGCGGTCGTGTTCTCTTTTGCCCGACCCATTTCTTTGACCCGATCCATGTTATGCCCACCTTAACAAAAATTTCTGGATCCACCTCTGCGCCTAGCCTAGATCGATTTGAGGAATGTTATATAAGTAGCTAGTTAGGAAATTAATATGAGGAATTCACCACAAGGCCAAATTTTCTTATTGACGTCAACTACAGGTTAAAGAACCACCAATTGGCTTATGAGTAGCCATCATGGCTATACGAAAATAAAGGACTTCAATGAGATGTAATATTGCAGTATTCAAGAACATAACGGTTTAGTAACAAAGGTAATAATTTGTCTCTAGCGTACTTTATTGCCCGGAAGGAGGTTTTGAAAAGTATTAAAGGTCAAGTTGAAGACGCCCTGTTCGTTATATTCCTCAAGATCTGATTAGAATGACGTGGTCAAAACGCAGGTAGACAAGCTTCAACCGGTATGTAGACTCTCATATCAGGTTTCATTACAATATTTTCTCCTAGGGGTCATTGACTAGATTCAATGAGTGATTTAGGCTGTCACGAGAATTGTTCAGTACACTAGATTTTTGAGTTTACGAATGTAGGAAATGTTTATTCTGGCACCTTACTAGAAGGTATATCATCTCACATTTCGAGGATTTAGTCCAAACAATGAATGGATTCTACCAATAGTAAGGTAATTTAAGAAATTGGCTAAAATCATTATGAGTAGCCATCATGGCTATACGAAAATAAAGGACTTCAATGAGATGTAATATTGCAGTATTCAAGAACATAACGGTTTAGTAACAAAGGTAATAATTTGTCTCTAGCGTACTTTATTGCCCGGAAGGAGGTTTTGAAAAGTATTTAAGGTCAAGTTGAAGACGCCCTGTTCGTTATATTCCTCAAGATCTGATTAGAATGACGTGGTCAAAACGCAGGTAGACAAGCTTCAACCGGTATGTAGACTCTCATATCAGGTTTCATTACAATATTTTCTCCTAGGGGTCATTGACTAGATTCAATGAGTGATTTAGGCTGTCACGAGAATTGTTCAGTACACTAGATTTTTGAGTTTACGAATGTAGGAAATGTTTATTCTGGCACCTTACTAGAAGGTATATCATCTCACATTTCGAGGATTTAGTCCAAACAATGAATGGATTCTACCAAGAGTAAGGTAATTTAAGAAATTGGCTAAAATCATTATTCTTCCCAAAAACTTAAACGGTTGTATTACAGAATGCCATGTTGAACCACTACACGTTAGGTTCTTGATTCTCCTCCAAGTAGTAAAAACATAATAAAACTAAGAGTTTTCAATATGGTATAGCATATTTCTGTGAAGCGAAGAGAATTTCAAGGATGTTCACAATGATTGTCGGGATGGACTCTATTTAGTTGTCCGCGGTCCTATGAGAAGTATTGTTTTGAGAATACAACTTGAAACAAAAATAAATTGAATTCGTTGTTTTTCAATGAGGAAAAAAGGATGTGTATACTTACTAAGGTTGGTTTCACGCCCCATTGGGAACCAACCTCGTACCACAAGGTTAGTAAGTATAATTATTACGCTTTAGAAGGGATGAAAGGCGGAGTGTGCTCATAGGAGTGAAAACAATGTTATATAAATGAAGTCACTGAGTTGGACTTAGACCGAGGATTTGTCATAGGTGTTGACAACTTCCTTCACTTAGGCTAGTTTAGCCTTAAAAAGTCGCACGGAGTTGTGTAGTAGGCAAAGTGAATAAGATATCACGAGGATGTAGATTCGAGTCACGTTTTTTTTTTCAACTATCGGTTTAATAGACGTAATTGTGAAAATATACTTATTAGACATACTATAGTTATAATAATTTATAAAGAGCATGTACGAATTTCATAAGTTATGAAAATAATTTGTGTGCCTTATTTTTTATAGAAAGTCTATAACGCTAAATCATTTTAAATAGGAATGTATGGATGAAACGGTCATTAAGCCGTCATCTCGAAAAAAAAAAGATAAGACATTAAGTCATTTTCATTAAAACGTTAATAGATAACTCCAATGAGGAAAAAGTGAAAACCAGACTTTTGGTTAATTTAAACTTCGACACTAAATTGTAAATCATCCGAAAAATTTACTTAATTTTAACAAAATTCAGAAAGAACTTCCATAATCATTTCATTAAAGTTTTGGACAACTTTAATAAATCTTTATATCTGGTTTATAGATTTTAAGAAAAACTTAGTTATCTGTAACAAAATTCGAAGAATTAAAATAGTTTACAATCAAAGTTGTTAACATAAAGACATCAGGATGATTATAGTGGCCCTATAAGGATATGAAGCTAAACTCTTTGAAATAAAGTAGAGCTAGAATGTATCTAAGAAGAGTTAAGGTTTCCAGGGTTAACGATGAAAAGAATGCGATTTGGAATGATCCTTAGTCTAGGTTTGGATAATAGCTAGCAAGTTCCATACTCCTATAGTATATCATTGGATACCGATTACCTCACCACTATAGGTTAATCAATAAATCTTTTTATGACAAAATGGGAATTTAAGATTTCAACATTCAAACCTACAAGGCAGTAGTGTGTCATGAGGTTCATGAGGTGTTCGTAAGGATCATTTGCATAATCAGTAGAAGCAAAGAATTTAGAAAGGATAGGGTAAATGGGAAAGGTTCATAACTACCATCTAATAGTTAAAGTAGAAAATTCTTTTTTTTTTTGAAATAGCTATAGAGATATTGTAATAAAGGAACATATTTTAAAAGCATAGTTAAAGGAAAAAAGACAAAACAATACCAAGGATTAGGTGTACATTCCCAATGTGAAGGTTAAGAAAGTAGTTTTTCAAATAAGTAATACCCAAAATTTTCATTTTTGATTCTGAGGGTTCGGTGGCGCGACACCATCTTTGATGAAAATGAACAACGAACACTAAGTGTTAAGACGAAATGGTTGGGATAGAGTTAACATGAGTGAATACATAATAAGTCAATACTTAGTGTTATTGGATTGTTTAGCGGTTCTAAATATCATTAGCATCAGCCGTTTTGAGTTATATGTATAAGTGGCTCATCAAACACAATTCCCCATATATCCCTTTGGGTAATTTTTGTAACATAAGTAGCAGATCATGTACAGATGTTACAAACTTTGGACATGTTATATGGGTCAGATGTGTATGAAGGTGAAGTCATAATGTTCTCACTTAAGGTGGGTTTGTTCGGCATATGGGTGGCTTATCAATATCGAGGCATGTGCACGTTAGGAAACTTGGCTATAAACCAGAAGTTATAGGTTGAGGATTGTTTTAGAGTATATAATGAGGTTGGTGATGCTCACTTGTATTTGATCGAGTTTTCCAAGTCCTAACCATTATATCCTATGTATAATATCATCATCATTAAAAAACATGAGTTAAAATGAAGTAGCTGTCGTGAACAGAATGTTGTCAATGTGGAGAATGTCGGGTTAGTTCCTTGAAAGTTGTTAATCGTAGCCGTAGAGTTTAGGGATGCATCAACAATTGAATGGGTGGTCGATAGGATATGTGGATGGTGTCTACTACATTACTAAAATAAAGGAAAATTAAATCACATCTTCCACACTCCTGACAAGTCGCAATGTTTCCACAGATGCCAGGCTTGTCTACTATAGTGTTAAAAATCTTCCTAATGTGGTTGTCGCGTTGGTTAGAAGTTGTGTATGACGGAAGGTCAACCAACACATATGTGTCAAAGAAGCAAAATGTCATCTTGGCAAGTTTTGAATACATTCACTCGGAAGTCACTTAGGATAAGGAGAGGAACTGATAAAGTGGAGAAAGAGTTCATTAAGTTCTAAACGAATGGTACCGTCATGCCGTCATTGTTGATAACTCTGATGTGTTATAAAACACACTTACTTTCTGTATCATTTTATCTTGTTTTACGTACTTAATCATTTAATTAATAAGAGTTATGGATGGTTTTTGCTTGATTTTACAAAGTTTGAATGTTAATTGTAGGTTATGAGTTTTGATGGAGAAAAGAGTAAAGTTTGAAGATAATAGGGGCTTATTTGATCAAGTTTGGATACTACAAGTCAAGGTCCGGCCCAAGCCCACAAGAACCAAGCCTTTCATGTATTATTATTATATAATATATGATAAAAAAAATAAAAACCTAGCAGCTCTATAATCCCGATCAGAAGTCACAGCAAGAAAAAAAGAAATTTACGCCCTGTTCTTGAGTTTTTTTAAAGGAAAGGAAAACTAAGGATAGTTAAAAAATGGATGTTCTTGAGTTATTTTTAGGATGGAAAGGAAAGGAATAGGAGGAGTTAGGAGGGATTAAATTAATGTATTTTTCTAATAAGTTATCCTCCCAAAAATGGTGAAACTATCACTATGTGAAGTTGACATATAATGCTTGTCCTATTGAGAATTGTCCTACAGGTAAGCATGATGGTAATAGAATGCGCTGTCAAGTTCTCTAAAAGGAGTTACAAGGTATTGGTAACGGGTCACAACTTTGACCCTGCTAGGTACGTGAATTAAATCATGATATCAATAAATGTTAAAAATGACCGAAACGCCCGCCGGGCAATGGTATGGGTGCATTGATATTACCTAGTCGTCTGAGGCATAAAGAGTCAAACGACAAGGTTAGTGTAATAGGGAAACGGGAAATTGGTGTGCATGGGCTGCCAGTGCCCGTGTACAATTACTGAGTTCGTGCTTGTTGGGTTTTATCTGTAATTTTAAAACCGTTTAACTCTTACGATTAATCCAAATAAGTAAATTGTTGTATAAACGACTCATGGGGTCGTAGAGGCTAGGGTTTTGTGCATGAACGTGCAAATCATAATTTTTGGTTGTAAATACTAAAATGACAAATATAAAAGAAAAAAAAGGGGGGATATGCTAAGTGAGAACACTCAGACCCTCTTAATGTTTTAAAAGAAAATTTGTATAAAGACAATCATAGCGAAATTATTAATGAATGGGCTAAGTATACTTGTATTTATTACAAGTAGATGTAAAATATGTATGACTAATTGTTATGGCGAATTTCCATGACAAGTTATAACTTATTGAAGGACATGGATTGATGGGAAAGCTGTTGAAGAACTGAACACAACCGAACCGAACAAGCTTCCACTATAATGATTCATTTTAGAAAACAAAGTTTAATATAGTCTTGGTATCATATAAATATAAAATTTGTAAATTTTTAATTACTAGTTATGTATGTCGTGTCATGTTATCACGTCATCTGCAAAAGTTTTAATTAGACCTGGTTTTTAAATCCTAACGAGCGTATGTTTACGCATAAAATTGTTATAAACGGGTTAGGTTCTTACATTTTTACAAGCCTTTGGGCTTTCTCTTAATACGAGTTCATTCTCATGTCCGTGAACAAAGTTTTATACACATAACCAAGTTTGCCTTTATAAATAGTAACAACAATTCTTTTAATTATTAAATACCCGTTACATTTTCGTTAAAAAAGTCGTCGTGTTCGTTCAGTTCGTGTACAAGGCTACATATACGAACAACTGTAACACCCAAACTCGAGTGCAATTAAACGATTCTATAAATAGATGTTTTTGTTATATGGCTTTACGAACACAAAGACCATGTAGTGAACACACTAATGTGTATGTATTAAATCTAAATAAACTTCCGTAAAAATCTATATTAAAATCAAGTAAAATAAATTAACAACTTATTTAAACAAAAACTAAAATACATTGAAAATTAAAAATTAGCCATACCTCACTCAAAAAAATAATTAAAAATTAATAGCATTGGATATGAATTAGATGCAAAATGGACAAACAAAACATCAAACATTAAATCACCTCAACTATAGAGAACAAAACAGTAAACATGATTCAACCAACAAAAACAACAAACATTGAGTCATTACGTATATTTGTAATTAAATTCCACCACAACAATAAATATACCCCATATTGGTCGAAAAAAACAACACTCAAAATGACATCAAAAGCGAGAGTCATACTCCGTATAGGCCGAAACCATTATAACAAAAACAAAATGATTTGAAAACAAAAACAAAAAAATAAGCCCACTCATTAACCATAGCCCATGTAGGCTCGAAACATTGTAACACACAATTAAATAAATTAATTAAATATATAAAAATTGTATATACAAAATAATATGTAAAAAAAACCTAAATAAATCCGCGTAACACGCGGGCTAAAAGCTAGTATATATATATATATATATTATATACGCGTACAGTAAGCAGGTCGTTAATAATAGTATAATAAACAATAATAATAGAAACAATAGGGGGAGGGTGAAGGCAAACACTGTTATACGTATCAGTCTGTATACGGGTTGGGCAGTGAAGAAACACTAACCGGACCCCGGGCAGATTACTGGTAACCTGGGGGTTAGATAGATGTTTCCCACGAGGGGTTAGACCCAGAGAAGATGGTTCTTCTGATAACCTGCAAAACAGACACCGTGAGCTTGTCACTGAGAAGGGGGGGTTCCTCCTTGTGACCACCCTCCGGCGTGAGAATCAGACTAGATTGCTCTTTAAATATAAGTGTATATTAAGAGATTGCTAGAGCAGATATCAGGTATAATATGATGATATAAGATATGATATGTTGAGATTAGATGATCATACCATTTGGGGTATTTATAGCCGAAGGTAGGTTTCCAAGGAGGTGTGGCCGGCTGCAACAGTATTCCTGTTCCACCAACAGTGGCTACGCACGTGCCCTGCTGGTAGTTGGTGGGTAGGTAGCGGCTGATAGTGACCAGGCCTGCTGTATACTATTCCTTTTCCACCAACTGCCGGCTATGCACGTGGTATGGCAGTAGTTGGTAAGTAGGCAGCGGCTAATAGTGACATACAGTACAGGAGCATGCCGCTCACCATACTGTTGTCAATAAGCTGTCGTATCTTTAGTCAGATCTTTTTCCCATACCTCGTCAGGTACAGTACAGAAGATCTTCCCGTATCGTACGGACTGGCTTATTTGGGCGGGAGTATTCCCCCTCCCGCCCCTGTGCGGGATTGTTCCCGGCTTTGCTCATTCCTTCAGGTGACACTGAGTGACTAAGAGCTAAGTGCCTTGTGCGTGTAGCCTTGCTGCGCGGGTTGCCTTCCCTGATGGCTTGTATCCGAAGCTGCGGGAACAGGCGGAGTCCTTCACCATCGGGAGACATTTCCTGCGGGAACAGCTTGCGTACTGCTCGTAAGGACGTCACGTCTCTGAGCATGGTTGGTCCTGCGGGTCCAGTTGGTTTCTGCGCAGACGTCCCTCTTCAAGGTGAGCCTTGCGGGTCCAACTGGGCTCTGCTGGGACCTACCTCTTCAAGTCCCCCCAGTCCAATGTTCTTCTCATGAGTGTTTAATAAAGTGAGGTGAACTTTTGGACTTAAGCACAGGGTTTTGAAAAGGGTTTTTTAAGGTTTTCCATGGGGATTCCTCCCGCGGAAGTCCTTGTCACTTGCAGAAATTCCCGAGTTTCCTGCTTGGTCTTTGGGTATGATGCGGGTAGGTCTGTAACCTCCTCGCAAGTCAGGAGCGTTGAGTCCCACTTGTGTGGATTCTCCATGAGGTTTTGGTTGTTTTGAACATAGTGATCAATTATGTTAAAACCACCAATTCCATCCTGGAGCTTCAAACAACGTAGTTCTCGACGTTCCCGCTATGCGGGGATGTTATTTCCGTTTCCGCAAGCATTGCCCAGCAGATCCTTCTTGGTTTCAATTCCCAGCGGAGCGCTAGGTATGTGAAGGGTTTTGCCTTAACACTGTACCCGCGCTCGTCTTACGGTTACTTTACTTCCAAGGTATTCCTGGCGTCAATTCTCTGCGGGTGCTATGTATGTGAAGGGTTTTGCCTTTACACTGTACCCGCACCCGTCTTATAGTTACTTGGTTGCCGAGGTATACTTGGCTTCAATTCCCTGCGGGTGCTAGGTATGTGAAGGGTTTTGCCTTAACACTGTACCCGCATCCGTCTTACGGTTACTTGTTTGCCAAGGTTTTCTTGGCTTCAATTCCCTGCGGGTGCTAGGTATGTGAAGGGTTTTGCCTTAACACTGTACCCGCATCCGTCTTACGGTTACTTGTTTGCCAAGGTAAGGGGTATTTTCCCGCTTACTTTTTGATCTTTTTGAATTTTGAATTTTGAAATTCGAAGAGTTGGTGGAAAGATAAGAACAGTCCAAACCTCTGAAACGTCGTACGACGGTTTCTTCTGACTGTGTCAGGACGTGCAGAAAGTTATGGTGACGTGACAGTACATGGTCATTCCAGACGCTTTTTCAGGCGCGTGGGCGCGATTTTTCGAGCGCGTGGCCGCGAAATTAATGGTATGCGTCCTGTCAACAGCTGTTGCCAGCTTGCTTTTTGCCACGTCTCATAGTTTCATTGCACCTTCGTTTTCTCTCTCTTCCGCATTAATTTCATCGCATTAATTGCGATTAGTATATAAAGGGGGAGAGGGTTCTTTGTAATCCACACTTTCACTCTTCTCTTCATCTTCTAAGCGATTTCCGGCGAATACTCACCTTTTCAGGCAAGCATTCTCCCGAAATCGTTTTCTTCTTTCTGCAAGATGTCTTCACGTGATCTCGAGTCTACAGCCGATGACAAGAGTACTGCTGGCGAGTGCCAGTGTGCTCTGCCTGGCGATCTGTATCGGTACGTCGTCAGGAAGTTCATGCTCGAGTCTCTCGAGCCTGAGTTTCCTGAACCCCATCAGACGGTGTACGATGCCCCCAGAGGCAAGATCGGGGTTTATGCTGCATTCTTTGTTTATGGGAATCTTAGGTTCCCATTGACAAAGTTTGTTTACCGTGTCCTTGAGAGGCACGGTGTTCATTTGACCGAGTTGCACCCTATGGCGATCGCCAAGATTCGCCACTTCGAGTGGGTGTGCCGGATTTTGGGCGTTGAGCCCTATGTTGACCGCCTGATGACCTTCTATACTTGGAGGTGCATCCAGGGGTGGTTTACCCTGACAACCCGAATCAAGGGTTTGAAGATTTGCGCGACCGAGCGCAGTCTTCGCGCGTGGAAGCGGGAGTTCTTCTTCATCTCCGCTCGCGCCATCCCCCTTGCCATGAAGTTTAAGAATGGGCAAGCTCTCCCAAGCCTTCACGCCTCCAACTACCAGGAGGCGGAATGGTTCTCGAAGATATCTCGGGTCCAATCTCCGGTTTACCGGTTTGCGGAGTCCGGGATGGTGATGCTGGGGATGAGCCGGGTGTGGAAGGCTGCCGATGCGCAAAAGATCCCAATCGTCCTTGAATACGGTTCGAACTCTGTTCCTTACGGTATGCTTTGTTTCTTTTTGTTGATTTTGAATTTCTTCTAACTTCTTTCCTGTTTATTTCAGAGGGTAACGACTTGCAGTCGCTCCTGAACCCGCGGGAGACTGACGGTCCCGTTCGGATGGGTACTCGCGCTCTAGACGAGAACGAGTTGCCCATCCTAGAACAAACGGCGGATCGGTTCGTGGAGGTATATCCGCTAGGCCATGAGATCCTTAGCGCCCGTCGGCCAGGTAAGGCGCTATTCGACCCTCGACCCCTCAATGTTGAAACCTCTGCTGGAATTCCTTTAATCGTATGTTCTGATGAGGAATCCGCAGATGGTCCTCCGTTGGTGCGGAAGAAGAAGGCTGCCGGCGGGAAGGGGAAGGAGAAGGCCTCCACTGCCGATCCAGCGCCTCGGTCTGATTCGGAGACCGAGAGCGAAGAGGTGGCGGGGAATCCCGGTGGTGATAAGACCACCACTCCGGAGGTTGCGACTGTCACCTCCGGAGAGCCAAAGAAGACGACGGTGACCGGCGCAAAGAGGCCGGCTCCATCGGGTTCGTCCCCGCCTCTCCGTACCTTTAGGCTCAAGAAAACCCGTAAGTACAAACTTCCTTTCTTTATCTTCATATCTTTATCATTTAACACTTATCTTCTTTACGCAGGCGTGGATGTTGACGCATTCCAGGGTGGAGCGCAGAGGAGTACCTCCCCGCCAATGACGGTAGGCCCGGTCAGCCTACCTGAGGCGACGACCCAGGCGCCTGCGCCTGCTTCCGCTGGTTCAGTTGCTCACTCCTTTGAGCCGACTGTTTCAGCTGTGATGATGTCACCGCCGGCTGTGAGTGCGATTTTTACAGCATCCTTCACCGAGCCGGCGGTTACTATTGCTGTGGATTCCGCGGCGGCTACTACTATGCCCCCGCCATCGGCAACGACGGCCGATCCATCAGGTACGCATGAGGCTTCTCGCCAATCTCTGCCACCTTCCCATCTGCCTGACCTCTTGGATGGATTTCCGTTGGGTTCAGGTGATGGGTTCGGCGGCTATCGGCCTGTAATTGACCCTACAGGTGCGTAGGGTTCTTTTGGCCCTTTTCATATTTTTTTTTTTTTTTGTATCATCTTTTCCTAACTGCTTTATGTTTTTTGCAGTGTCGGATTCCAATGAAGTGTATGTTCCACGATGGAACATTCGCCGAGGAACAACCCTTCGCACCCCTGTGGAGTGCGTGGAATGGGCTCGTCACGCTGCTCCCAGTGGTGCGTTGGGGGAAGCCATGGCTAGCTACCAGGAGGGTAGGCTAACCAATGAGCTTCGGGTTCTCCTGGCCCGGATGCAGCCGCGCGTCGAGCTGCTTTGTCGTGAAAACGACAAGTTAAAAGCAGCTCGCCTTAAAGAAGTAGCTCAGGCGCGGGCTGTCCGGGAGGAGAACCAAAAACTTACCGCAGTGGCTGCGGAGAAGGAGAAGGCCTTCAAGGCCCTCGAGGTTGAAGTTCAGGCTCGACTCGAGGCCCGTTCCAAGGCTGCCCAAGCTGTTAATGAACAGCTTCGGCTGGCTAAGGAGACTGCGAGGAACGCAACCGAGAGGGCCACCAAGGCTAAAGCTGTTGCTGAGCCTCTACGCGTGGAGAATGAAGAGCTTAAAGCCAAATTAGAGGCTCTCCAGCAGGCTCATGATGCCTTGGCGATGGAAGACGCCAAAAAGCTCCAGGAGATCTCTGACAAGAGGGGGGTGCTTGACCATACTGAGCGGAAGCTAAAGGGCGTCGAAGAGGCTGCGGCTAAAGAAGTGTTGCTTGCCAACCTCAACAAGAGTGAAGCCGAACGCGCCCGTAACGAAGCTCAAGCAGCCCTCCAAGAAGCTCTGGTTGCCAAGGAATGGCTTCTTCGAGAAGCGTTGTCTCAGGTATGCTTTTCTTGTCTTTACGCTTTTCTTTGTAAATAGAAAAGGTTTTGACACTTGTATTTTTTCTTTGTAGGTTGTGCATCGAGTCTTTGCTGAGACGTCGTATGACGATGCTATGAGCGCAGCCCTCAACGCTTCTCACGAGGATGGGGAAAAGGCCGGCTTCCTGCTTGGTCTAGGGTTCGTTGAGAAAGGCATCCCGCCTTCCAACTTCCCTTTGTACAATGTTGATACTGAAGCTGTTTACGACCAAGCAGTGAATCAGTACGCCGCCTTCCCGCATCCGGTGGTGGAGAAGGTGAATGAAGTTGCTGCTGCTGATGATGGGCTAGCTATCCTTAGGCCTTTCCTTCAACTGCCACGCTCTACTGACGGTGCTGGTCCAAGTGGAAGTGGCCCTGAAGCCTGATCCTGAAGATCCCTTCCCACTGCTAGGATAGATTTAGCTTGTATAGATTTATTTTCTTGTAGGCGGGTAGTTACCCGGCCATTCTTGTAATGAATCATTGTGAAATATAAATCTTTGTGCGGGTAAGACCGCTTCTTTTATTGGATTCCTTGCTTTATAAACGTTATATGACTTGCATACTTTAGTTTAAATTCGCAATTTTCCAAATGTAGAATAAGTTAACCTTTGAACGTGGTAGATAATAGGTTGAAGTTTTGCTTCCTCTTTCGTGATTGTGCGGGTAGGACCGTCACTTGCACTTAGTAGGATGGCTAAACTTTACCTATATCTGACCTGCGTGTAGGTTTTCCTCATCTTTTCTGAGGATAAGTTAACCTTTGAACGTGGTAGATAATAGGTGTGAAGTTTTGCTTCCTCTTTCGTGATTGTGCGGGTAGGACCGTCACTTGCACTTATAGGATGGCAAAACTTTACCTTTATCTAACCTGCGTGTAGGTTTTCCTCATCCTTTCTGAGGATAAGTTAACCTTTGAACGTGGTAGATAATAGGTGTGAAGTTTTGCTTCCTCTTTCGTGATTGTGCGGATAGAACCGTCACTTGCACTTATAGGATGGCAAAACTTTACCTTTATCTAACCTGCGTGTAGGTTTTCCTCATCCTTTTGTTAGAAATTCTGTTTTTGAACCGTTCGACGCGCGGTTGTCAATAGGTTAGTGTTCAGTTCCCTTTTTCATGATTCATGCGGATAGACCGGCACTTTCATTTAATGGGACTGAACTTTTCCCCTTCAATTGACCTGCGTGAAGGTTTGTCGTTTTTTGGGTTTATGCGGGTTTTGCCGCCTTCCCCATGCAACGACTTTCCACGTAATTATGCGGTGAAAACCGGCATATTAGTGTTGAATAAGTTAACCGTTCGACGCGCGGTTGTCAATAGGTTAGTGTTCAGTTTCCTCTTACCATGATTCATGCGGATAGACCGGCACTTTCATTTAATGGGATAACTGAACTTTTCCCCTTCAACTGACCTGCGTGAAGGTTTGTCGTTTTTTGGGTTTATGCGGGTTTTGCCGCCTTCCCCATGCAACGACTTTCCACGTAATTATGCAGTGAAAACCGTTATATTAGTGTTGATTGTTAATAAAAGTATAAATGTAAAATCATCAGCGTCAATGTTTTAAGGAGAATCATTTCCATTAGAAGTGGCTCTTGGCCTTTTCTTTACAAATTTGGAATTGATTTACATGCAAACTGTGTAAATGAGCTCCCTTCCATGTTGTTGGGATGGGAGTGCCATCGAGCCGATACGCACCTGGTTCGGGATCTCGTTCTTTACGCAGCATGTAGTCTCCACATTGAAGCTGGAATTTTATTCGTGTTTTCCCCAGCTGGGGTTCTACACGCATCTGCCTGCTCAGCGTTCATTGCGCCACGAGGTGCGCGAGCGTCCCATCTCTGACAAATGCTTCGACCATGTCCTTTACGTCTATGCATTCTTCGGTGTTGTGGCCTTTTGTCCTGTGAAAGTCACAGTATTTGCTCCGATCAGCATTGTGATGATGTCGGATTATTGGAGGCTTTGCCCATGGGAGCTCCTCAGTGGCGAATATCTCGGTGGCGCTTTTGGTGAGCGGCGTCCATCTGGAGTTCTGGTTCGACCGTACGTTATCCCTTCCGCCTAACCGATGTTGCAAGCCGGATGAGGTGTCAAAGTTCACCCTTGACTGCCAAATGCCTAGCTTTCGCTTTTTGTTTAATCGGGCGGTAAGGACGTTGTCTTCCCTTGTTTTCTGGGTGTAGAGGTTTGTGCTCTGAGGGAGATCCCTACCCAGTTGCTTCTCCGTTTCCGCAAAGCGCTTTGCTGCTGTCATGATGGCATCCCATGTGGATGGCATGCCATCTTTACCCGTTAAGGTGCGGATGAGCTCTGGGTCGTTCGCGCCCTGGATGAAAGCAGCGCGAACAAGATCTTCGCTAATGTTACCCAGACTTAGCTTCTTCGAGTTGAAGCGAGTTATGAAGTCTAGCAAAGATTCGTCTTTTTCTCGAATGCACTTGAGGATTGTCCATTGCTCCTCGGTATACTTTCTTTGCTGGCTGAAGTGTTGGCTAAACTTCTGTTGGAAGTCCGCCCAGTCGTAGATGTGATTGACCGGTAGACGATCGAACCACGCTCTAGCAGCCCCGACAAGCGTCATTTGGAACATGTAACACCACGTGGGTTCCGTCCAACTACTGACGGTTGCCCCCGCTATGAATCTGTTCAAATGATCATCTGGGTCGGATATACCATCATATGTGCCTATGCTGGACATTTGTTTGGCACTTTTTGGGGCGATTGCTTCCGCAATGTCCCTTGCAAATTTGGACGTTCCCGCATTTGCAACGTTTGGTCTGAATGTTTTTGAGAAGTCACGTGGACTTCCACCTGTGTTTTTTGGTTTGAAGGCTTCTCCAAAATGCCTTCTCGGTTGGGGATTCGTTTCCTTACGCTTCCCTTTTGCCCTATGGCGAGGGTTCGCGTCGGAGTCGGACTCCTCCGAGTCATCGTCCCAGTATTCTTCGAATTCGTCATCCTGTTGGACGGAACGCAAGCGTTCGTCCAACTCAGCTTGGAATTCCTTTTGACGTGCCTCCGCCCATGCCTTAACTTCATCGAGAGTTTGGCGGGGGAGTCTTGTTCGTTTTTCAAACTGGGTATCGGTGAATCCCAGTGAGCGATTATTTACTGCACTTGCCCCAGCTTGAGTAACTGGGGTAGTGTTCGTAAAATTTACTTCACTTGCCCCGGCTTGGATAGCCGGGGTAGTGTTTGTAAAAACTGTGTTGCCGGTATTCCCCCCAGTAGCTGGGGTAATACCGGCAAAATAATATATAAAAATTGTATATACAAAATAATATGTAAAAAAAACCTAAATAAATCCGCGTAACACGCGGGCTAAAAGCTAGTATATATATATATTATATACGCGTACAGTAAGCAGGTCGTTAATAATAGTATAATAAACAATAATAATAGAAACAATAGGGGGAGGGTGAAGGCAAACACTGTTATACGTATCAGTCTGTATACGGGTTGGGCAGAATCGGAGTGCCGACGCCGCCACCGTCACTGTCGACCGGAGAACACTACTTGTAAGTAACATAACATATCGAATGAAGCTAATTTGTTTGTTATCTTAAAACTTAAACTAAACTAGGTTTTCGTATGTAAACCATAAATCTTCCTCATCGTCTGGTTATAAAAATAATAATTTACAATTGGTTGAATGTTGTTGTTGTTGCTATGTGTGTATGATTCAACTTAACTGTGACAGAAATAAATAAAAACCCAAATCAATAGGTACGACTCAATTAGGTTTACTGAACGCTAATTTCAATCTCTATTCACTTGCTTGCTTCCTTTTTGTGTGTGTGTGAAAATTAATTATATATTTGTTTATGTATGTATGTATGTATGTATGTATGTATTTAGGTTAACAGAGAACAATAATGAATCAAGACGAAAGTAGTTCTCGCAGCAGTCGAAAGCGTAAGAGTAAGAGTAAGAGTGGAGGAAACAATCACCGCCCCCAAAAAAAACCCCAAACCACTTTGACTGCTGCCTCCTCCTCATCTTTCCTTGAAAAGGTCCTTATTATTATTATTATTATCACAATTACAATGCATTGTTGTTTTTATATATATATGTGAATTTGATCTTGATGCTGCAGATGAAAGCAAAGTTATCGGGAGGTCATTTTCGTATGATTAACGAGAAGCTTTATACCTGCTCGTAAATCCCTCCCTCTCTCATTTTTTATATTTATTTTCAACTCACATTTCAATTATATCATCATTTATATGCACGCAGTGGAGATGAAGCCCTTAGCTTCTTTAAGGAAGACCCTTCCTTGTTTAACGCCGTAAGATATTTTTCGTCTTAGCTTGAATTATCATACTATATCTTTTCATATTTTCACCCTTTTTATTTTATATTAACATGGCAAATAATTGCTTCAACTCTGCTATTATCTTGGTTCTTAGTTGATTTTGGCATGTGCATTTTGAAAATAAATAGATATGTGATGTTAATTCATCAAAATATGGTAATTAGAGGTAATACATTAGTCTGCAAGACTCAAGAGACAGTCTTCGGATCTGCTATTAGTGTTTGTAGTTGTAATGTGACAGTTTTGATTATTTAAGTAAGCTATTATAAAAAGTTAAAGCGTCTTCGCCTTCAAATCTTATCAAAGTATAAATAAAAAATACGAAAATTGTTTTTTATTGTTTCTCGTAATGTATTTTGTAGTAAAACATCATCATATAAAATTCTAAATTGCATGACTTATTTAATATCGAGACATGCTGATGAAAGTATCAATTTTTTGTAAAGAAAGAGTAGTAAGTACTTTTGTGAAGTTGATTACCTAATAATGTTACACAACTGATATAGAACTCATGTGGCCAGTATCATACAGGATATCAAGAGCAAATGGCACGTTGGCCTGAACTGCCGGTTAATATTATCATGAAGTGGCTAAAGGATCACAGCTCTTCTTTAGTTGTCGCTGATTTTGGGTGTGGTAAGAACACTCTTTATTTTTCTAGATTTCTATTTTATGTTAAACTACTTGGAGTTGCCCCATGTGACGTGGCAGAATACATTTATATCTACAAGCTGACTATCAATGCACGTGCGAAAGTTTATTTTTTTTCCTAATGTTAAATGTTTGATTCACCATGGTCACATTTTGGTGCATAATAGGCGATGCGCGGCTTGCAAAAGGTGTGAAGAATAAGGTCTTTTCTATAGATCTTGTTGCAAAAGACCCTTCAGTAATCGCTTGTGACATGTCGAAAGTAAGCCTCTTATCAAATTTTCTATAGTTTTTAATAAATTTCAAGATTCTAGACCTTGAAAAATCCCATTGGTCACACATGTATGTTCTGGGTAGTGGTGATTTGATCCCAGTTCCGTACTCGATTGTAAAGCCATGTCTCATACCCGCCCCACTACCCATTAGGTATAGGCAGAGATACATTAGTATGCTAAAAAATACCTGTAAGGATTTTCAAGTACATTTTATTTTCTTTCTATTCTAATTTTTACATAATTTTATGTTTTAATCTTCAATAAATTTTATGATTTTATAAAATCTAAAAGATAATTAGTACCTCGTAGCCTACCGATATAATTAATATAATCAAATTACATATCGTAAAGGAAAATCATTTTATACTTAATGAAGCTACTAGAATGAAGCATTACTAGACAAGGGTTGAAGGTAAAAAAGTTTCAGGTTATATGATTCGGGTAAATATGTTTTATAGCAAAATTGTTTTTTTCATCAAAAATTTGCACGTTAAATATGTTTACATTACGTTGAATGTTTTTTTTTTTTTTGTTAAAATGATTTAAGAAGTTTTCATGTGTTACGATGGCCTTTTTTTAATTATACTTGTTGGAGATAAAATATGCCCGAATGAACCTGTTTATTATTAAATGGGCTGATATTGCCTCTTCTAAGTTGATTTAAGATATTGCCTCTTCTAAGTTGATTTAAAATCTTGCAGACACCCCTTGATTCTTCATCTATCGATGTAGCGGTTTTTTGTCTTTCTTTGATGGGGACCGATTTTCCCAATTTTATCAAGGAAGCACACAGAGTGCTTAAACAGAAGTATGTATCTATCTTAATATCAACTATCGTTTTGTATACTTTATTATCATTAGGATTAAGTAATAGTTTTGTTACAGTGGTTGGCTTTTGATAGCGGAGGTGAAGAGTAGATTTGATCCTAACAATGGTGGAGCGGATCCCGATACCTTTGTTAAAGCTGTTTGCAATCTAGGGTTTACTTCTGTATCCAAAGTTAGTTTATCTTTTATGAAACTTATAGTAATTATCTGGGTTTTGGGTTGTATAAGGTCAAAATGGGTTGTTTTTACTTTTTAGCACTAGAACGGGCCTGTCGGTTCAACCTGCTAACACTCTTTCATCAGTTTTATAGTAAATATTTTATTGTATATAAATGAACAAACTTAGACACACGTGACGTAAACAAATGAACGTAAGCGAATAAATGATCGTTTATGAACAGTCATATGTTTATGTTCTTCTATTTAACAAAATGAACAAAAAAATTTGTTCATGTTCATTAGTTTTTCAATAAATGAACACAAGCGAACTTCATGCTGAACAGGTCACGAACTGTTAATTGAACGTTTGATTCATTTACATGCCTAATAATTATGTGTTTTGTTTTTTTTAACGAGGTAGGGGGTTGTATGCATAATAGATGCCCTTTCGCCGATCCCGTTTCACTCTTTTTTTAATTTTTTTAGTCACTTAACTCGTTATGGATAAAATATATTCCAAATGTGACACGCTCATAAGTAAACATATGAAGATGATTTTTTATAGCTTTTATCGTGATTGCTTATATGCTAATCTATGTTTTAAATTGCAGGACTTCTCAAATAAAATGTTCATTCTTTTATACTTTAAGAAAAAGGTTTGGCAGTCTTATTTAGCTCATTTAATTTTTTGATTCATCATGAAATGACGGTTAACTGGTTTCTGTGACTTTTTTCAGTCAGAGAAAAGTTCTAAGAAGGAAATCAAATGGCCTGAACTGAAGCCATGCATATACAAGCGTCGCTGAGCTCTGTTCTCATGGTGCTAAATGCTTATTAGGTGCTTCTGTTTTACATTAAAAAGGTTTTTTTAAAACTTGATTTACTCTTTTTATGTACAAGTAGCTTGTATTTAAAGTTATTTTTTATGTTTAGTTATTATTTTTATGATTTGGTAGTGAATTACTTTCATCATCCATAGTGCTTGTTTGGTTATGATTGAACATGTTTTGACTATGATTATGATGGTGTTTTAACTCTGACAGGTCAAGTTTTGACCGAATGATTTGCTAATTTTTGACCAAGTACAACTGTTTGCCGGTTTCAGTCAAGTTTGATTTTGAACGAGCATGTGTTACTATGATAATCTGATTTTAACCATCTTTGAGTGATCAACTATGTTCTTGTTGATGGTGATGGATGAAATTGTGATTGACTAAATCACTATTCATTGTTTTGATTTTTTATTTGCTATCACCACATAAATCATATTTACAATAATGTTCAACAAAGGCCTGCTTTTGAATTTGTTGTCTAGAAAGTTTCCATATAAAGTCAAATTTCAGGATTTTGAGTCTTTTGCCTTAACATGAATTAGAGGTGCACAAACCGGGTATTCTTAGGAACCGGAACCGGTTCCGAGTATGGTCAACAAAAGTCAAAACCGGGTCCTGGTAGGAGCGGGTTCCGGGTATAGTCGGGTTTTGACCGGTTCCATCGGGTTTTTTCCGGGTTTCGGGTAAGGTAGGGTCGGGTTTTGACCGGGTATTGGTGGAACCGGTTCCACCGGGTCGGTTCCGGAGGGAAACCCAAAGCTTGGTCCGCACCCGCGGGTAGGGTCGGGTCCGGTTCAGAACCGCCGGGTCGGGTCCGAAACCGGTTCTTTTGTGCACCTCTAACATGAATACACCAAGTCACCAATTACATATATATATATATAGCTTATTCAACTTTCTTTTTTAAGATTGGTTACTTACCTGATGGGTTAGGAGATTGACTTGTTGAGAATGGTTAACTAATGTTGTAGTTTTTTAGCACATATATACATATCCCATATTTACGAAATGCTAAACAGTTTTGCACAGCCTATTAAATTTGAACTTGCTTGGCTCGCATTCAACAACATTTCTACACATTTTGTTTTACAACAATTATATAAATTTTTAACATGAATTCGGAAGTGTTTTATGAGTTATTCTCCAAATGTTTTAAACAATTCTGCACATCTTTAATAACAATTATGAATTGCTTTTTAAAGTGTTTTTTGCAACAATCTTGCATTGTCTTCGAAAGTATGCATATTTTCAACAACATTTCTACTTAGATTGTTACTTAAAGTTGCATCATGATCATGGGGAAGTTTGATTTTTGTTGAAGTAAAAATTGCAATTGTTATCCATTTTTAGCTGCACTGATAAAAAAAAAAGAAAGAGAGAAAAACCATGGATCTGTTTCTAAGTTTTAATATCATATGAGACTATTAGGACAATAAACGAGTAAAACAATAGGGAGTTATCGATACTATATAGTATATACCTACTAGGTTATTGACCTGTGTATAAGATGAGTAGAAGTTAGTAAATTCTTCAAGTAAACATATATGATCATATATTTGAATATTAGATTATTTATATGTATATAACTTTTGAAACGGTTTTGTATAGATTCATATAAGATTTTTTTGTTGTGTCTAATTCGTTTGATTCAGTAATATTTGTATAATACCTATAAGATTTTTTTTATAACTACATACCTTTTCTTGTATTTATTAATCTCAAAAATATAATTGATAATTGATTAATGGCTCTTTAGACATTCGAACCAAACGAAGGTTTCCTATTACGTGGTAATAATAATTAGAGAAAATAATAATGAATTATATTATTTAATAAATGAGTAAAATATAAAATTTTCATTGTAAAATTTGACTATGCAAGACAACAATAAGATATTCCTCATTTGGATGCTCTGAATTAGGAGTATTCAAAGTCAGATATCCTAAAATATTTAGAATTGTTATCCGAATCAGAATCAGAATCTGAAAATTCGGATATCCGAAATATTTCGGATTCGAATTATTTTAACAACCCTACTCATAATCATACTTAGGGATGATAACGAGCCGAGTTCGGACCGGATATTGGTAATCCCATACCCATACTCATTTGTAAAATCTTGTCTCATACACGACCCATTACCCGCCGGTTATTTGTCAGGTAATTACCCGGCGAGTATCGGGCATACCCGTGTATACCCGTTGAGACTTTCAAGTACAATTTTTATCATTATAATTATCTTATACCTTTCATGTAACAATTATTACAAATATAAATATAATGAACTTCATATATAGAAACGTGACAATAAATAAAAAATATCACTATAATTTTTTTATATATATGCTTCACAACCTACGAAATACAAAGAATTTTTCGGGTTTGTGTTTTCGGGTAATCGGGTCGGGTATCATCTAATCCCATACCCGGCCCGTACCCGCAAAAAATTTTGAAATCCTAATCTCATACCCGACCCATATCCATCAGGTTTCAGGTATACCCCGTCCCATTTGTTTCGAGTTTCGATTATACCATCAGACTCAGGCTTTATTTTCATCCCTAATCATACATAAGTTGAGAGGCACAATCATCCCATAATGTTAGGAAGATAGAGCTACCCTAAGTAGAAAAAAATCGTTGGAAATATTATAAAGATGTTTGACTTGTTACTTAACAGAAAAGGTAAAACAATTAAGCAATTTTATATAGCAGTAACTAAACTTTCATGTTTTATTAAATTAAATGACGTAACATGTTTTTTTAGCGTTTTTTTTTTGTTTCACATAAGAAATCTTTTTATCTTTTTTTTATGTTGACGTTGAGTGACGACGTGAATTTTATTTTTTATTTTTGAATTTTAATATAATTAACGTTTTATTAATTTTTTTTAAATTTAACTACATACATTGCAAATTCCGACCTCCACATCTTATCCTCCATTTCAATGACGAATATTGTTGGGAAGACTTGAATCCAACTACCTAAAACCTCTAAACCCATATGTTTTAAACACATTAACGCATCTAAATCATAAGATGAAACAGCTAGGTTACAAGTGAATAAATTTACCATGATAGTTTAGAACTTAATTATTTTTAAGCTATTAAAAAAGTTATTATTAAAGTTCGGGTTGTTCGGGTCAGATCGGTTGGAGATTCGTAAATTCGAATTCGATTTTGATTTGGATAAATGCCATATTTATTTGAATAATACAAAACCAAACTTGAGTTCGTTATTCGGTTAGAGTTTTGAATTTTTTAAATCTGTTGGAAATAATTTGGAAGGGGTAATTTATTACAAAATACTGTGTAATTAGTTAGATTTTAATTTAATCTAGATTAGATGTAAGGAAAATAATTTGTAATTCAAAATCCGACGTATTTAAACTTAAAACTAAAAGATAAACACGTACAAATTAAATCCTGAAGAATTGACCGACCATACTACAAATAGAATTACTTAGGCATTTGATTCCAACTCAAACACAACAATTAATTTCATCTATAAATACACACATACAATCTTGTAGTATGTATTTTTGCAACTCCTTATTCATTCATTCATCTATTGATCTATAATTCTATACAACAATGGCTGGTGGTGGTGTGATCTCTTCTGGTAATGGAAAAGCTTACCCCGGCAAACTCACATTCAAGGTGGCGATGACATGTTTGGTGGCGGCATGCGGCGGTCTGATCTTCGGTTACGATATCGGAATCTCAGGCGGGGTGACATCCATGGCACCCTTTCTTCCCTGAGGTTTACCGAAAGGAGTCCGAAACCAAAGCTTCAAGCAACCAATACTGCAAGTTTAACAGTGCAACATTAACCTTGTTCACTTCATCCTTGTACTTGGCTGCTCTTTTCGCATCATGTCTTGCGTCCTTTGTCACCAAGGCTTGTGGCCGCAAGATATCCATGCTCATCGGTGGTATCACCTTCTTCATCGGTGCATTATGCAATGGCTTTGCGGTGTCTGTTTGGATGCTTATTGTTGGTCGGTTGCTTCTCGGTATTGGTATAGGATTTGCTAATCAGGTAATTCATTGATCATACTGTTAATTTGTTTGATGATTATTCAATATAACTACATAAATGAATATTTGATATCTTAAATTATCAAACTTATTACTAATATATGCATGTATGTGTTTTTGTGTTTTATAGTCGGTACCTCTATATCTCTCGGAGGTGGCTCCCTACAAGTGGCGTGGCGCATGCAATGTGCTGTTTCAACTCTCGATCACCGTCGGTTTTCTAGTCGCGAATGCTGTAAACTACGGGTTTGCCCAGATCAAGGGCGGGTGGGGCTGGCGTTTGAGTTTGGGCGGTGCTATCGTCCCGGCTATCATCTTCATCATCGGGACTTTAACACTCGCGGACACTCCAAACTCCCTTATTCAACGTGGAAAGCTTCAAGAAGCCAAACAAAGACTACTCAAAATCCGCGGTGTTGATAATGTAGATGAAGAGTTCAACGATCTTGTTGATGCAAGTGAAGAGTCTATAAAGATTAAGAGCCCATGGCTCAATCTTCTTAACCGTAAATACAGACCGCAGGTGTTCTATGCGGTTGCCATTCCGTTCTTTCAACAACTAACCGGCATGAATGTGTTCATGTTCTACGCTCTAGTTTTGTTTAAAACCATGGGGTTTGGGGACAACGCGTCCCTCCTTTCCGCACTCATCACCGGGGCGGTTAACATGATAGCAACGATCGATTCGGTCCTTTTGGTCGATGAATATGGAAGAAGGTTTTGGTTTTTTGAAGGTGGCATTCAAATGTTTGTTTGCCAGGTAAATTGAGAAAAATTTTAAATGATCAAAATTATAATGTAGTCTATAATATTTATGATATTAATCTAATTTGTATTATTTTTGTAGGCTGTGATCACGTTTGCAATTGGTTACAAGTTTGGGATTAGCGGAAACCCGGGTGAGCTTGAGAAATGGTATTCGGCGCTCGTAGTTATAGCCATCTGCGTATACATTGCCGGGTTTGCGTGGTCTTGGGGGCCGTTGGGTTGGCTCGTGCCCAGTGAAATCTTTCCACTCGAGATCCGATCAGCCGCGCAAAGTGTTACTGTTTCGGTTAACATGTTATTCACCTTCTTCATTGCACAAATCTTCCTCCAATTGTTGTGTTATTTAAGGTTTGGGTTGTTTATATTCTTTATGGTTTGGGTCGTTGTGATGACGGTTGTCGTTTACTTTTTCTTGCCGGAGACGAAGGGAATTCCGATTGAAGAGATGGCCGGAATTTGGAAGGAACACTGGTATTGGAAAAAGTTTTTTCCCGTTGCTGATGAAGAAATGGCGGATGTTAAAAAGGATACAAACAAGGATGACCAAGAATACGAAATTAGAAGTTAATCCTGAAACGAGCTTAAAATAAAGTTTGAGTTTTAGTAGTGATAATAGGATTAGATTTGGGTTTCAAGTTTTTATTAGTATAAATAGAGGGTCTAGGGTTAATTGTAATTTGTGATTTTACTTTTTAATAATATTGAAAAGAGTCGTGAGCGGTTCTCACAAAATAATCGTATTCTTTATCCAATTATTCCAACAGTTTACGTTTTCGTTTTATGTATTTTTGTATTAAGCTTAGTAGTTCGAAGTTGTTGATGTGTAGTGTAGGGGATTCTTGGTTTTAATTTTATATTACGTCAAACTTTTTATACGTACAAGAATTAAGCTCATATATTAACAAAGTGTTTTGTGAACTGGTTTTTCAAGTGATCATGTGAATTTCTTTTAATCTTTTTAAGCCCTCTATTCGTATTGTAATATGAAAGAACCACGGTGGTGCATGGTTTATTAACGAATGAAATTATCTAGACCAAGAAACTTGAATTGTTGAAACATCTATCGACGATTTGGAAAGCACCTATTTTTTTGTTGTAATTCTTTTTCGTCAGAAATCCCTCTATAACTACCAATTTACCACGAACCACATATAAGTTTCTCCCCCCCCCCCCCCCCCCCCCCTCTCCTTGTGAAAGAAATTGAGTACAACATATAGACTTCATAACAATGATCTTAGATAACGGCAACAAAATTGAAAACAAAAAAGTCGTTTTTGACATTAAATTTAATCCTAGCTAAGAAATGATTTAGTTTGGCAAATCTCATCCTTCGCTTTTTCATTGGGAATTAAGGGAGAGAGATGGTTTTACAAAACCTCACAGCTCTTTTCGGGCTTTCGATGGTTTTGGCTTGATTACATTCCCAAGAAGAATCAACACCAACGGAATGATAGTTCCAATGTAGTATACGCTCCCGTACGCAGCCACTGTTTCGTGTAGACTTAATACCTGTTTCATAAAAGCCAACACCAGTCAAAATTGGGTTCTAATTTCCTCGATTTAATAAGAAGAAATTTATACTAACCATAAAACCAATGCAGGAATAGTTTAGAACAAGAAGCGTGTAAGCAAAGTTCAAGAGACTTAAAAGACTTCTTGACCAAAGCCAAATGTGGTGGGACCGCCTGCTGTCATCTGTAAATGGCTGTGCTCATAGACGAATTAAAACAATTGTAAGGCGAATAATAAAGTTTATAGGATTTAATTCACGTTAGATGCAAGTTATAAAAAAAAAATGTTGACCGGTGTGTTACCTCTTGACCCGGCAATCATCAAAGCAGATTGAACAAAGAATATGATGTACCCAGGATATAATCCCTGTTATTATCAGAAATGTTAACCAAGTTTAGATTATATAAAATAAGAAATGATTCAAAATTAATGTAATTTAAACTTACATGCCAGACAGCACTAACAGTCTGTGTCGCTAGCAACTGGAAAAACCCGGGCTTCTTTCCCTTTTGAACAAGTCTGTCATAAACATCTGATAACGAAAATAAATTAGCGGTCACAGTTTCCAACACAGCATGAAAATAGACGGGTTTTGGGTTGTCGTGTCTAACCCATGCCATAAATGAGCGTGTTCAGAATGGCCTGTTTGATTAAACGGATCGTGCTCAGGTCAACCCACTGACCTGCTTAATAAAAGGTTCGTGGTCGGGCTGATGTGTTTGATTAACAACTCGTGTTTGGGTTGACATGTTTAACCCAGTTAATCAATCAGGTCGATCCGTTTAACCCATTTTCTACAACCCACCAACACGTTTAACACATTTACCAATTGATTTCTATTCGTCAACCCATTAATAGTTTAATACACGTTTAGATAAATAGGTTAAACTGGCAGTATTTAGGTTGACCTGCTTAGCCCATTTGATTAGACTGGTCAACCCGCTAAACCGTTTAACCCATTTTTACAACCCACCAACCCGTTGAAACGTTTACAACTTCATTACTAAATACTACCCATCAACCCGTTTGACACGTTTAGATATTTGGGTCAAACAAGTTGTGTCTGGTTGACCTGTTTAACAGGTTTAAGTAAACATATCAGCCCCCGCTAACTCATTTAACCCACTTTTGACAACCCACCACCCCATTTAACATAATTACAGCTTGATCACCAACACCATCAACCCATTTGACATGTTCATATAAATGGGTTACACGGGTGGTTATGTTTGCATTACACGATTTTTAAGTGTGTGCGACTGCGAGTTAGGATTGATGTTGACACGAATAATTACGCGGTCATGTTCCACATGAGTGGTAACTCAACCGAGGCGTACCACACCCATTATTAAAAATATCAGATATAATAAGAAAGGCATATGGATAGCAACTCACAGTGACGAAGCCATGTGCTGACTTGGATATTCCACACGAGCGGTAACGCAACCGAACTCTTTGCAAACTCAACACCCAAAACATCAACGTTTTTCGCACGGTCCCACCGAGCTTTGGGCGGAGAAGAATCAGTCCAGCCACTGAAACCGAGGCCAGAAATAATAATAGAAGCTTCCGAGATAGACCAAATGAAATAATATTTCCAGCGAGCAGTGAAGCCCGACATGTATTGAACGGTCAAACGTTTCACAAATCTCCATTCTTGATAAATCGGTTCACTAAATCTTGAAAGTGGATAATAAGGCGAAAGATATAGATACAAACCCATACATACACCCGCTTGAAGAAGTGCTTTAAGTGTTGGAACATATGGTGAAGGTGAACCTTTATCAGATTTTGTCCAAATCTGAGAAACAAATTTCAAAATTTAATTTGTTATATTATATAAAGATTCATTATAAATATTGAGGAGATAAATTGGTTTATTACCCCTTTTCTTTCGGTCCAATCCAAATAATCTTTGATTTCGTAAACTGGACCAGCAAAGTGACTTCCACAGCATAGGCAATATCCGACATACTCGATTAAAGACGGTAACTTAAGTAAGCGGTTTTTCTTTTGGGATTCACGAAGATCGGCCTCTTTTAATAATCCATCGTTGTAATTAATAGCACATGAAATCACTTTCAGTGTTATCACCATAAGAGATCCTACATAAAAGCATTAAAAATTATACTTGATCCTCAAAATTACAAATTTACAATTTATTTAAAGGAACTAATTCTTAATTAAAGATAAAATACAATGAGTGGCACCTGTAGCATCAATTCCTCCTTCCTTCCAAGCATCTCCACTCATGTAGTATACATGGCTACATGTTTGACAGAAATTAACAAAAATTAATACAATTACAGATATTGAAATGCATCATATCTTAAGAAGAAATGAAAGACTGAATTTATTTGGGAATAATAATAACTGAAAGAAACAGAGAGGCTTTGATCAGCATGTGAACTATTTTCGTACATGGTTTAAAGGATTTGATAAATTATCACATGCGTTAAGTTATTTGTTGATTTCATATACCTAACTATTAACTATATATGTGTTACAGTGTTGGCATATATGTAGAGATATACATGTGTGTGTCCCACTTCCAGACTTTAGTAATTAGTACTTCTAAAAATACTAACATACACACATGTGATAATTTGAGATCTTCATAATCATAAAATCAACATATCTTTAACATACAGAAAGAATTCAACTGGTTCACAACTTCACATGTATAACCACTTCCATTATTGCAATATTATATTTGGGATTCCTTATTTCCCCTCCTTATAACTTTTCTCATAAGTTAATAAGCTACAACTTTGTAACTTATTAACTTATCCCCTCACAATAACACATGATACCAAACACCTTTTAACTTTCCAAAAGTTAATAAGTCATAAGTTGCTCAAAATAAACAAAATCCCAAACACCCCCTAAAAAGTTACTTGTAAAGTTTAAGCCTTTATTACACATCAGTACTTTTAACCTTTTAAACATGAAAAGTTTAGAACTTCAACTTTGGCCACTAAAGCTTTATACTTTGCACCTTTCAACTTTGGACACAATAACTTTTAAGCTTTCAACTTTGACCACAAAACTTTTAGACTTATACCGTGACAAACCGAACCAATACTCAAGGGCGAAGGTTAGTGAGGGACAAAGGGTCCCCCCCCCCTTTTATAACGCAGCCGTGTAAATTTGCCTGTTTTCGTCCAAAAACTTATATACGTGGTGTAAATTTGCCCGTTCTCGACTGAAAAATTGAGCCCGACCCCCCTCTTTTATGATTTTTAAATACATTTTGAGTCCCCCCCCAAAAAAAAAAAGAACTCTTCCAAGCTTCACCACTGCCACTGCTGATCGTCAGGTTTCTATTACAAATCAAGTTCGAGGGGCCACAACGGACGGGTTCTCCAACTTGTTTTATATAATGACTAAACATTTAAAACAAAATATATTCAAGTCATAGCTATATCACTTGTAATAGATTCATGCAACATATGTTATTATGCACACCTTATTTAAGTAACATTTACTAGTCAAATGCACAACACTTAAATGCATGGTACCCACCAAAAAGTAACAAATACCCATAAACCAAGCCCTAATTAGCTAAAATTTCAAATTCAGCGATCAAATGCAAACAACCATACCATCCAATAAGAAAACCAGGGGCGGACCCACATAGGTCCGATCGGGGTCCCGGGACACCGATGTTTTTTAAAAATTACTTAGAGACGGTATATTAAATTTTGTAAGGACCCCATAAAAATTAATACTTGGAACCCATACTATTAACATTGAACTGGTACAGTGGAAAGTCCCTTGTGTGAGAGGTTGTAGGTTCAAGCCCCATCATACTCCTCTTTTGTTGTTTTTTTAATATCCTAGTCTTAGTTATTCAGTTAGGGTATTTGTGCTTTTTGTTAGTTTCTCTCATATAGTCATTATCACCATGCAACATATATAATGTTAACATGGATTTTGCATATTCTTTTATTATTTACCTTGTGTATGTATATTATAATTAATCATTTATTTGTGTTAGAGTTATTTTTTCATGTTTTGGTCAATTATGTAAGACCATATATATAGATTACGTTCATGTTTTTCGGGTATGAATTAAAAGTGTATGTTTCATCTAGTTTGTAATTTAGATTCTTTCTACTTACTTGTTTCCAATGACACCATAGTTCCGTGTTTTATTATGTTCCTCGCCTTGACCCGACCCGAATAACGACCGACCCGAAAAATTTTGTAAACCGAAAAAATTGGGACCCCATTGACAAAAAATCCTGGGTCCGCCACTGAAGATAACCCATAGCCGACACGAACGAAATCACGCCGCATCGTTTCCTGTACACGACCATTGACCCGTAGCTGATTAACATGGGCACGAAGAAGTGTAGGTTGGAAGAGAATCCGAATGAGATGTAAGAAAGCAATGTTCCCTTAATCAATGCTTTCATGTTTGGTTAATAGTTAATACTAATAGGATTTCTTAAACTTGAAATGTTTTCCTTTATATGTCATCAAGTTTACTTAAGTACCCCTAGATAAATCAACCATTCTCAACTAGTCAACTATCAATTAGAAGAAAAAGAAGATTAGCATACCAAAATGGAACTCAACTCGTATGATGTTTCTAAAGTATGGGTTGCTATAAATGGATAATGTAGAGTGTGAGTTAAGAACTCTTACGATATCAGATTTGTGGCCATGGCCTCCAAATGATATAACCATAGGTGGTTCAAAGACTAATACTTTTACAAATAACATATTATCTCAAAATCATCAGAGTTCTAGTGAGCTAATGGGTGTCAACATGGAGTATAGATGAATGATATGCGATATCAAACTAATGAGTTTTATATAGAACTTCAAATAAAGGTATGGGTAGAACTTGTCACGAAAAGTTACGTATTTTTCATTTTATTAATATTGTAGTTTATATTACCTTAATATTTTTAACTTTTTATTTACTTAACTATTTAAAAGTTAATTAATTTTATTATTAACTTAGTGGGAGACTGGGAGATGCGTATGTCTTACAACCAAATGGTTATCGTACCTAGTATTATTTGAGACAATGAGTGAAAATAAGTGTGTGTGGGGTGTGGTGGGGAATTAGTTGCTAAAAAAATATATATTATTTATTTATTCTACTATTATAAATTTTAGCCTTTTCATATTTATTTGAAAGATTGCTAAGATACTAAATAATGGCATAAGTTGCACAACTATAACCCATTTAGACGAGGGTAGTAATTAAATGAATTTTTGAAATAAAATATGGTAAAGAAGAGTAAACTTTATGAAAAGAAAATAGCTACCATAATTATAATTAGGGTGGAGTAGTAAGAAGTCAAAAATCATGTTCGGGGTGGTCATTTAGCACACCAAGACAACTTGATGATCGTTAGTGGTTAATGTTTATTGATATCTTGTTCAAAGCACACATGTAAAACAAGACAAAATACTATGAATATATAAATAGAAAATGTTTTAAAATCAGGAAAATTTGGGCCAAGACTAAAAGGGCAAACGGTTTTCAAATTAGACCGGTTGGATTGATTGAAACAAACTAGAAGGGTTTTGTTGTACGACGTAGTTAGCTATACACTTATCCTAGGTTCGGTTTATTGAACAGATGTTTATATTAGTACTTTTAGTATCATTAGATCATTTTAGCGATTATGATTTACTTAAGATCAAAGTAAATCTGAATAAGTTGTGTTGCGAGTTAGAAGATGCGAATTACAAGTATGTCTAAGACTAATTTAATTTGCGCCATACCAGGGTCAATGGGAAATGGCCTTCGACATGGTCAAGGGGTGGAGTCCATGGTGGTGTCTACTGGCTCCTGAGCATCAACTTTGGCGACAAAAAAGATTGATTATCAGTGTTGAGTGCCTCTGGGGCTTGCGTTTGTTCTACTCAGTTGATAGAAACTACACTGTCAATATCAACTTATCGATATACAGTAATTGTGGGATCAATCATAGTTAAGCTATTAACAAAATTATACAATTAACGTATAATTGTGTAATCAATGTTTTTAGTTGTAATTGTTCGTGTTGAAAACTATCAGTGTAACTGAAATCATAAAATTATCTTTATCTCATAGTTCTGGAAAAAAAATAATTCTGGACCAATCTATATATATTTATGTTTTTGTTTTATGTTTTTGTTTCTAACAAAATATACATCTATTGTAATTATCTCAAAGTCAGTGAATTTGTACATAACTGATTTGATTTTTTAATGAGTTAATTATTGAATGTAAATACATGACTATAAAGTAAAAAGAGATATTTGGGTGAACTATTAAAACTTACTTATTTGTTTGTTAAAAAATAAAATGTTTTTGACAAAGCTTCTCCAAAGACTTCAAATTGGAGTTTTTCAAAAGTGGTTTTTGCTTTTTAAAAATCAAATAAGCAATTTTAAAAGATCAACCAAACACCCCCTAAAACTCGAAATAATATCTTTAAAAATAATAATACTATTAATACAAAATGAATACTCAAATTACCTGATCAATTTTAAGATACCACGGGTAGTCGGACTTTATTCGTTGGTCGTCCATAAAAAAGAGAGATTCGACTCGAACTACTTGCCTTATAACATTTGAGCCAATTGTGATCCGCTCGAATAAAACTTTACGCTATAATTTTAGTTTATATTTATAGCTACTGTGTTTTTTAAGGTTTACATAACATACAAATTCATTAAATTTCATAATAACAAGCTTTGTTCATGAGTTACAAGGTAGCTCTTATTGAACTCTAGAGGTGCACAAACTGATTTAAAACTCAAAACCGGTTTGGGTTGAGACCGGTTTGATTTGGCCAACAAAAGTCAATACTGGTTTATGATTTGTTTCGGTTCGGGTTGAAACCAGTTTTTTGACCAGTTCACGATCGGTTTCTTTTGATCGGTTTTAATTCGGGTTATGCCTGGTTTTGGTTCGGTTAACCGGTTTGGAACCGTTTTTGTGAAGAAAATTACAAACCGGTTTCGAACTACGGTTTCAATCGATTCCAAACGGGTTTCCACATAATCGGTTTCAAACCAGCCGGTTTTGGATCAATTTTCGGGTCAGGTCAGTTAACGGCTATTGAAATCGAGCCGAATATGAGCTTAACTTACCCTTAAGATTGATTATTACAAGTTGAGTCAACATGAATCTATAGTTGGGTTTGGGTTTCCTTAATAGTTGGGGTCTCTTTAGATTGTTCCGGCCATTTTCTTTGTATGAACTTGTTGTGAACATGGAGCAAGTCTTTAGCCCATTAGCATGAATAATTTAAAAGGATTTTCTTTGTACAAAGAGATTCGAATCGAACATGCGAATGAAAAACCTGAAATTTCAAACCCGAAATAAGACATGTAAGCGGACAATAAGCTACGCCGCATCCCCCTTTTGAATGGGAAAACCGATCCTGCTGAAAACAAAGTTATCGTTCTTCAACGTCGTTGAGTTATTGTGCACGACCTGCTAAACCCTTTTTAGAACATGTGTGACTATACAAAGACAAAATGTCGAATATCCATTTCAGATTTTCAGCATTTGAATCCCTATTCGAAATTAGCAATCCTTACACATGGTATTTATAGACAACAATCATATCCAGTAATAATCCCACAAATAGCAAAGCTATTGGTAGGATATGTGAAGGGTGATATATAGGCAAGCCATACCTCTAACCAAAATGATAAAGATGTTACTTTCAATGAGACCTTCAACTCTAGTCAATACTTGCATAAAAAGGCATAGCATACAAATATACCATGCTCGTGCGTTAGTAGTGACAGTTTTAAAAGCACATGACTGACAAACTGCCATAAACCCAAGATGACGTGTGTGTGCACGCTTGATATAACCTCGCCTAAAGTTTGTCGACCCTAATCCTATGTCTTCACGAGCTCCTTAGGTGAAATTCTACTAAATCTTGCCTACACCTGTCATCCTAAGAAAAAAGAAAGAAAATTTTTCTGCATAAATTTAGAAAAAAGAAAGGAGAATTTCATATAATTATTGATGTTTAAATTATTTTCTTGTGTCAATCTAGTACATAATAGTCTTTCAAACAGTACAAAACCAATTTTAAACAGAAAACCGCCACAATTATACACAAGATGGTTATGGAACTACATAACTCATTATCTTTCACCCTACTCACTATTACATGATTTTTACAGTTCTCTATTTAAAATTGGTTCGGTACTGAACACGCCCATACCCCTAAATCTATCAACTTCATAAAACACCCTCTATCTACACACAAGGTTACTTGCACATCAAAAAACTGCTTCTAACCTCCCGATTCGACAACAAAACCCCTTAATCCCTTCACTTAGGACAAATGAGCACAGAATCCACACACAATCCACCTTTAGTATGCGTACAATCGATCTGCATCATCGAGAACTTAACCTTCGTTGGCGATCTAGAATCCTCAACCACAAAACTCCCAACCCGATAAAGATTCCACGCCCCTGGTGCGGTCAAGTAGCATTGAGATATTGCTTGTTGACCATCTGAAGTTGACAACTGAAACCTCACTGGCTTTATGTCCCACCCATGAATGTGCTCACGGTTGCATACCCGTCGCCCAAATTGCTTGGCGGGCCGCCCGAGTTGTAGGCGGAAGTAGAGATTGTAGGTTCCAACGGGGAAGGGGAACTCCACCTCTCCATCAACTTCAAACCACCATGTTTGTTGAAGATAGGCCACACAACCAAATCTATATCCAAAGAATATTATAAATAACTCATTTATATATTAAGTGGTGTCAGGCATTGCGTTCCGAAGCTGATTATTAGTTTCCAGTGTTGTAAAATCCCGACAAGGCATCGATTAATCCATAGTCCCTACCCCACTGATTAATTTTGGGCTAATCGGCCCATTAATCGATCAATGGTCAAATCCGGCCAAAATCAGGATTAATCAGACTTAGTCGACTTTTTTCTTTTACGAGTTTCTAGCCAAAATCGGTTGTTTTCAGCGAGATTCCCGCCAAATCAGCGGTTTCCAGCCAATTTTTGGCCAAAATGTGCGTGTATATTTAAAACTGAAAATTACATATAAAAATGTGTGCATGTATATATAAATCTGAAAACTGTACATTAAAGTCCGATCGGACTAACCCGATTAATCGCTAGTCCCCCCCACCCACCCACTAGCTCGACGCCCCGACTAGTGACTTTAACAACACTAATAGTTTCATAAAGCAATGCCAGACACCCACCAAATAAACCAACAAGATGAAAAACAAAACCGAATCGGAGAGGTGATGATTTTAGGATTTTTACCTAGATTCATCTGTCGAAATCCGACTCCAGTATCTCCGATCATCAATGCCCGTTATCGACAGCCCGTTAAACGATATCGACACACAAGGCTTCCCTGTGCCCTTATGCAACCAAACTTTCTGCAAAAGCCAAAACTTTCATCAATAAACAAAAGCATAATTACATCTTTCTATCAAGTTCAAGATTCCTCACAAATCACCCAAATTAACAAACTTTTTACCCCATTTCAGATCAAACCCTAATCTTGATCAAAACCCACAAAAAATCGAATCGAAATATGAAGATCAAATTAATCAAATCAATTCATACCTTTGTGTCACCATCAATGGAATTGGGTTGAGATAATCTTGCATAAATATCCTTCTTGCACAAATTTGAAGATAACTTATCATTATTATTATTATTTTTGGAGATCCATGATACAATAGAGTTATAATTCTCAGGCAATTTGGATTCCCAGACGAAATCAGCGGACGAAGCACCACGAAACGCACGATTAATCGGTGCAATCCGGCAGATCTGTTGTGGGTTCAAGTGCACAAGAACGGAACCCACCACGCTTTCCGGCAAATCACCCAGACCCGTTTCCGCCGGAGAAGATGATGTGGTGCTGCAAATAACGAGAAATGACGAAAACCCAGATCCCATATGAACAAACGAAAGCTGTGAATGGATTTGATTGGAATTAAATAGGATTTGGGGGATATGGTGGAGAGAGAGTGTGTGTGGGATTGGGAAGAATGTATGTATATGTATAATGTATGTATATTCGATTTTGGTTTATTTGTAGATATAGATGTCATAGATTTTAGTTATTATTATTAACGTGTTTTTATTTATTTATATAATAATATAATTTGGATTAAGATATCAAGATAAGAGGTTTTTTTAACAAGTTTGTTGGATAATAGGCATGAAAATAGCGATGGATGACCCTGTAAAAAAACTAATAACCTGCCAAAAAATAATTCTAATAATAATAATAATAATAAATTTTGATGAAATACATAAAAGTAAAAACACGTAATGGAAAATGCTATAACCTTCTATTAACATAATTTTATTTCTACCTAATTATTTAACATAATCACCACTTTCTACATACTTCATCGACCAAATATTTTTTAATGCCACATTATTGAAGATAATATATATTATATTTATTACATATATTTTAAATTCAAAAAAACATTTTTACAAAATATATACACAGAGAGATGTATTATTTACGAAGGACTGCAAGAACCGTATAATATACGTGTACGTAGTGTATAAAAGATGATTAAAAGTAGTGAGGTACAATATGAACAACCAAGCTTTGGGTTTGTTGATGCAATTTGTAATTTGAATTTATCTCCTTGATTACAAATTTACATAGCATAACCTAGATAAACATGAGTATATGTAAGATGAAATTGACTAAACCTGTAATTGATAACCTAACTTGTAAAGAATGAACATTGATGCAACTCTAATCTACAACGTTATCCCAAACACATAGCATATTAACGTTATTACCCCTCAAGTATTAATGGGCATACATAAGCATATATATGGCTCAAATATATAAGACCATGTGTAGTCATAAAGCTCCACTACCAGGGGTTATACGTCATGTGGCGCCCAGTCAGAGTTATGGTTTTGTACAAAAACAGGCTGTAGTCATAACTCTCCAATACCAGGGATTATGCGCCACGTGGCGCCCAGTCATTATTAATTTTATTTGTTTTTTTAAATACTTAATCATTTAAATAAATTAACATAAAATCAAAAATTACATTAAACTTTCAAATAAAAAATACATTAAACTAAATTAAAAAAATACATCAAATTAAAATAAAAAAACATAAATAATACTAATAAAACTAAAACTCATTTATATTTTTCTAAAATTTTCGCTCGTCGATTGGCTTTTAGAGATTGGACTATCGGGTCGTCTTCGGATAGCTCGTTTGATAAAATCTCGATGTTTTTGTCCATCTCATTCCTTCGAAGTAGGTCAACGGCGTCCAAATTTACTTGAAGTCGTTAGGTTCCAAGTTGGTGTAAATCTTGGAGTCGAGAGTTCATTAATTGGAATTGGCTTTCCAATTCGGGATTCGAACCCGTTGCCGACGACGAACCGGCCCCTTTCCCCTTTCCTTTGCCTTTGGTTCTTTACCCCCCGGCCGAGGCATGTCGGTAGTATTCACGGGGTCATTATCGCTTAAGTTGAAGTTTCGAGCGTCGGAACGAGGAGTGTCTGGATCAACCGAAGACGATGTTTTAGACTTTTTTTTACTCGGGCCACCGTCGGCTTCGGCTTCGGCATCCAACACCAAGCCCCTTTTGGGTGAAACCTCAATAGGCCTTTCCAAATGCCAAAGTAGTTGAAGGTCCCGCCGACCTTATGTTGAAACTCAACCAACGCGTTATCCATGACTTCCGCGTCCGAGACACCACTACTCCTAGTTCGACTCATCCGAGAGAAAACCGTATGGAAAGCCATGCATTTGGTGTTTATGTCGCCCCATTTCGACAGTAACGAATCTTTTTCTCGACGCGAGTCCCCGCCAAGGTTGTGAAACCTCTCTATAATTTTGTGCCAAAATACCCCCGTTTTTTTATAGTTCGCTAAAAAAATAAAAACATTACAAGTTTAATCTTTGTTATAAGAAATTTATAAAAATATATATGCATTTTAAAAACCTACCGCATTTGGCATCTTCCGATATCTGGCACCAAGCACTAGCATATAGTACGCACTCGTCGGGACTCCACTGGATCACCGTCTTTCTAACCCGAGGTTCGCCGGCGGGCTTCTTTGCGTGTTTTTTCGAACGTCCGCGTTGGCTCGAACCGCCTACGGTCTCCGGGACGGGTTGTGTCTCCGGCACGAACTCGACCTCGGGTTGGGTCTCCGGGGCGGGTTGGGAACCCGAACCCGCAAAAATGTTTGTCATTGGGTTTTGGAAACCGGGCACCGCATTTGGCATAGAGTTTTGTAGAAGTGCAAAGTATGCGGCCATTTGTGGGTCATACATTTGCGGGACGGGTACGGTTGGCGTCGGGGCGGTAGATTGGTTCGGTTGTGGATTTTGGTTGGCTTGATTGGCATATTGACCGAAACCGAGAATATTTTGGTTGTTGTTTGGAAACATGATGGTAGAAATATTAGTGTAAAAGATATAAATATTTGTGTAAATTGGTATAGATGGGAAGGAATGTGTTAAAAAATATGAGTTTGGTTTGTTTATATAGTATAAATATAATTAATATAAATTATTTTTTTTTAAAACCCCAACGGCTCCAAGGCCAACGGCTCCAAGACCAACGGCTTTTTTTTGGATCTGCGTGCCATTCTCCGCGTTGTAGATAAAATGCACAAAGAAAAAAACAACATAACGCGCGGGGGGGGGGGGGGGGTACCCCCCGCGTTTTCACCACAACGTTGGCCACTACACATGATCTAAGCATCAACACATAACATACAAGTCATTAGAAAAAAGTGAACATAAAGACTTATTGCTGATATGAGTTGTAAATGTTTTTTTTATATTACTGGGATATTACCACATGTCATACGAGCATATTGTCACCGTATGTTCACGCAAATTGCTATTGCTTGTGATATGGGAATCTCACGAACTAATCTCAATTTTTTTTGAAGAAGTCAGAAGATGTTTGGCAATTTTGTAATGAGCCATTTAGTATGTTTATGAAATTTACCCATTATCTAGATGTAGTTTGGATTGTTTTAGATGCTAATAAAATTTCATTAAAAGAACCATTAAGATATGTATTTCAATGAATCCAGACACTCTACATATGACCGATTCAGATGTAACCTCTCAATATAATCATTAAGATATTACCAAATAACTACTTGGGTGAGTTGGTGGCTTTCAACTTTTATTTCGTATAAATCAACATAATCTTTTTGATTAGTGTTTTAAACAAACTATTCTGAAACTTATATCTAAAAAGCTTAATAACCCTCCAACGTTCTTAAAAAGAATTAACATATATTCAAGTGAATATAAAAGTATAAGAATGAATAATTAAATGATGTGGGGACAATATAGAAACGAAAACGTGTGCATGACTCAGCGCCACGCGACCAAGACAAAGTACAATGGTTCGGCTTTGTTGGAGCATGTGGCACCACCATATCTTTGTATTTTACCTTTTGGTTTTCTATTTTTCATATTTTAATGCTTTGTCTCAAATTATTAGTCTCAGTTCTAAATTAGTTTGACCAGCTAAACGAAATTAGTGTTTACTAATATTAGTTTTAAAAGGGTGAACGTGTTTACTAATATTAGAGTTTTATGTTATTCTACTCATTCTTATTAACAGATCGTGTGCATGTTTTGACAGTTTTGTTGCATTAGAAAGAACTATGTTCCACAAAAACTTAATTCGGGATATATAATATAATAAAAATGTGATTGGTTTAACAAAATTGTGATTATTCTAACTCATTTAATGTTATATAATTTTTTATTTATAACAAAGATAACATATTAAATATGATAAATAACATGTATATCATTAATCATCTTCACCATTAAATGTATAAATAATAATAATAAGGTCATATTTAGACACGTATAACACATAAAATATAAATAATATGATTTGTATGTAAAATAGGAGGTCAAGTGTTCCATCCCAACATATTGCAACATTCAGTCGTTCAAGAAAAAACATTTATATTTAGAAGAAAAGTTGTTTCACAAGAGTAAAAAAAACAAAACGTAAAATTGAAATTCTGGTATACGGTTTGAGTACATGTTCGATAAACGGTATACGGTTTTGAGTAATAATTGGATATTGCCTAATCCCATGTATGAACCTGAACATGTGAGCTTTTTTTCTTATCATTTGTATCATGTCACATACTCAAACACCCGTCCAAGGTGTTTATGTATTATCATAGAGTTCATTTGTTCTTTTTTTTTGTCATCTCAATGTGACGGTCCACTTGAAACAAACTTCGTGAGCATTCACATCTCACTAGTATTAGTTTTGTGAAATGGAAGATGCTAATTAAGGGTTTTCATCTTTATTTTCCATAACTATTATTTCTGATTGTCTATATGTCGCAAACTCACATATAAAATAATAAAAAAGTACGATATGCATCGTTTTAGTATTTCGAGTTTTAAGTACTTTGCATTCTATATAGGTGTAATATGGTTGGTTTTCATATATGGGGGTCAAATTTGTAAGTCTAGTTTATATAATGAATAGAGAGTATTCATAATTTGAGTAAAATCTTCTTGACCTCTTAGTTTTCTTCTCTTTACGATTCCAACCCTGTCAGAATATATATATTTTATTAGAAGTTAGTAAATGTTTCAAACAAAATTCGTTTATCAAGTATATTTTAGCAAGTTTGTTTGATAGTTTTCTAGCGAGGGGTTGTTTTGTATATAAGAAAATACTAGACGGGTGCTCGCGCGATGCAGCGAGAAACATAGACTTGGTAATCACGTAACAATTTTATGGGTGTTCATTGTTTGGTTTGAAGCAATAAAACTGTTGAAATCAGTCATTGGTATGATTTTACGGTTGATTTTTTTCTTTAGCTTTTGGCCAACCGTTTTCAATTTTCAATGGTTCAGTTTCGGATTACGACGACAAAAAAATGTTGCTAACAGTTTGGTTCACGGTTTAACTTCAAAACCATCAAAAACAAACCGTAAACTGTCACACCCCGACTTAGGGCCTAGGCGTGTGTGTGACCACAAGTTGGGTTAATTTTAGCGAAAGACTTTAGGTTGAAAATAATATTAATTTACATTGAAAATTTTACTCGGGAATTAAACACCCAAGTATAGTTTCATAATACAAGGATTTGTTTATCAAAAACGGAGTCATCTTTAACGCGCTTCTATCTTCATAAGACTCCAATCCTTGCTAATGCTACTAATGCTTAATTACCTGCAATGGGTTGAAAAAAATACGTCAGCTATATGCTGGTGAACACGTATGACTCAATAAAATATTTGAATGACATTACAATACAAATATAGTTTTCTCTACAAGCTCAGCATAAGCATTTCTACTTCTGGTCTATGTACCACTGCCCTACACACACAATTGTTCCCGAGCCACGTAGCCCTTATTGGGAGACTAGTTATGACCATTAGCCCGCGGCCACGTAGCCTTTGAATGATTAGGCTGAACGGTTATGTATGGATCCAGACACATGTGTATTCGGTCTGAGTTGACTTTATTTTCTACTTTGTATTATAAAGTTTTAGAGATTACTCGATCTCATGTAGACATTGATTGACTCGTTAAGACAAACACCCGTTCATCTCATTGAGTATAAATATGTTTTGACTTATTTGAAAAGGTTAACGTATTCACCTGTACCGTCGGTGTTGGAAAACCTTAACTGATTGATTGATTGTGAATGATATTAACCTATACAAAAATAGGTTTGTATAAATGCTTTTGAATGGTGTTTCTTGATTAAACTATAATTGCTAAGCTTAACCTTGAAATCGTTTATCTTTGATTGTGAATGAAAACACTTAGTTTTATGTGACGTTTGATATAGCATGCTTTGGCCTAATAGGTTCTAACAAGTTGGTAACTTTCTCCAGGTAAGTAAACGGGTCCCTCGGTTGATTGGGATTTGTACGAATTACTTTTCCTTAGGCAAGAAACTTACTGCTAGTGATATCTGTAACACCCCGACCAAAGGCGGATTATACATCGGGGCGCCACATATTGTTTCATTACTCGTGACACTATTGGGTGTCAATATTTAATAAATACATTCATTCGCGCACGCGCAAAGCAAACACAAATATAAATCAACATAAATCATAATATCCGAACAGCAATAACTTGTCTTGATACATTTTAATCTAGGTCAAAAATAAAGAAAACTTCCTACGTGTCCACAAGCTCCAAAACAGCTACTGCAAACCTGAACATGTGTTAAAATAAACGTCAAACACTTGCGTGTTGGTGAGAAATCAAGTTTAATACAATACATAGATAATCATAAATCTGCGCGCAACACGTGTATGTCTGGTGTTTAACAAGGGTGCAATCAGATTGTGATCAAGCCTAGATAGATCATAGCTCATAGTTCATAGTTCAATCCGTGCTCCCAATTGAGCACAAAAACGAGAAAACATCTGTGCAAGTGTAAACAAAGAAAACCGTAAACGATAGGTCTCCCGTGTTCATCTAATGGATCCATGAAAACTGCGGAATAGGCCGAACAAAGCGGTTAATGATACACACATACAAATAAACAGCCAAGTAAACGTCCTCAACACATGGGATACTGCGCGACTAAAGCTCATAAACAAGTTTAAGACTCTAAGTTTGTATGAACACATGAACATCCCAAAACATTAAAAGCAAAAAGGGATTAGGTACGAGATTACTCACATGATAAACGATGCGGTGTAAGATAAAGCAAGAACCAACTTTAAACAAGCACAAGTTAACCTATAAATAAGATTATTGTTTTAATGATTTGTTTTAAGTCTTGATTATAAGTTAGCATAATTAATAAGTTATTATATATAATATATTACCGGAAAACAGGGCAGAGGAGAGGAGAAAACGGAGGCAAGAGAGGAGGGAGGCGGCTGAAGAACAACGGCAGAGAGCAAAAAGGGAGGAAGAGAATAAGTGTAGTGTGTGAAGTGTTAAGAAAATAGTACTATATATAGGCAAACCCTAGGGGACACAAACCCTAGAAAAGATCTCCAAAAGTAAAAGAAAAGATATCAACAGTAAAAAGTTCTGAAAAGTAAAGATATCAAAAGATATGGTAGCAGGGAAAAAGAGGAAAAGGCTGACAGGATTCAGAAAAAGGCATGGGAGAGGACAGATAAAGTTACTGGTCAAGCATGGCAAAAGCAGATCTCAAAAGATAATGTCAGTCACTTTTTCTACCAACCAATGGGGTTGGTACGCATGCTGCGCCGAAAGTAACTATTCAGACATTAGATAGGTTAGGTCAACAGCTCAGAAGAAAAGACATTACAAAAGCAAACGGCTAGAATAAACAGAAGACTAGACTAAAGGGTCAAGCGCGAGAAGGCTGAGTGCGCGAGCGCGAAGGCTGGCACAACAAACCTTAGCGTGCTGCGGGAAGAATCACAAATCCTTAGCGCGCTGCGGGAAGGATCACAAATCCTTAGCGCGCTGCGGGAAGGATCACAAATCCTTAGCGCGCTGCGGGAAGGATCACAAATCCTTAGCGCGCTGCGTGAAGAACCTAGAATTCTAAGCGCATCGCGGGAAGAACATTCTTAGCGCGCTGCGAGAAGAGTTCTCTTCACGCATCGCAGGAACAAGATGTCTTCACGCAGGCTTCCATGTAAGGAGTCTGGCGCGTGGAGCTGCAGACATCCTTAGGCGGGAAGAACCAAAGGACAAGCAAGGAGTTAAAGGAAAAGGGTTCAAGGCTTAAGGGCGGGACGGCGACAAGAGGGAAAAGAAGGCGGAAAGAGAGGAGAGGGACGGAACGGCGGAAAGAAAGAGAGAGAAAGAGGCGGGAGGGAAAAGTATATTATTATTATTGAAAGTAAAATATAAGTATAAATATTAAATAATAAAAGAAAGAGATCGGGTCAGAGAAACGGGTACCTGGGTCGGGTCGGATCGGGGCAGATGTCACAGTCTCCCCTACTTTAAGAAATTTCGTCCCGAAATTTATCTCGAAGTAGGTTGCGCAGAGAACAGGTGCGGGTACTTGATCTTCATTTGATCTTCCCTTTCCCATGTAAACTCGGCTCCGCGCTTGGACTCCCAGCGAACTTTCACGATAGGGATACGACTGCGCTTGGTTTGCTTTACCTCGCGATCCATAATCTCAACAGGCTTCTCAACGAAATGCATAGTTTCATCAACTTGAACTTCATCAAGTGGAATGTGAAGGTTCTCGTCAGCTAAACACTTCTTGAGATTGGATACATGGAACGTTGGATGCACATTACTGAGCGCGGGCGGCAGGTCAAGTCTGTAGGCAACTTTTCCCACACGCGCGAGAATCTTGAATGGACCAACATATCGAGGAGCAAGCTTACCTTTCTTCCCAAAGCGGACAACACCCTTCCAGGGCGACACTTTGAGGAGAACAAGATCACCAACTTGAAATTCGAGAGGCTTCCGCCTACGATCTGCGTAACTCTTCTGTCGGCTTCTGGCAGTCAGCAGATGATCACGGATCTTGGCGATTTTATCAGTTGTCTCTTGAACAAGTTCGGGTCCTGTGATTTGAGCTTCACCCACTTCGCTCCAACAAATCGGGGAGCGGCACTTACGACCGTAAAGTGCTTCAAATGGGGCTATACCAATACTGGAATGATAGCTGTTATTATAAGAGAACTCAATCAAAGGCAGGTGTGAATCCCAATTACCTCCAAAATCAAGAACACAAGATCGGAGCATATCCTCAAGAGTTTGAATAGTTCGCTCAGACTGACCGTCAGTCTGAGGATGATATGCCGTACTCATGTCCAAGCGAGTTCCTAGCGCAGATTGGAGAGATTTCCAAAAGCGAGATATAAAACGGCCATCGCGATCGGATATGATGCTCAAAGGAGTACCATGGCGGCAGACAATTTCCTTGACATAAAGCTGCGCGAGTTGCTCAACACGGTAGTTTTCACGAATGGGCAGAAAGTGAGCAGACTTAGTCAATCGATCCACTATTACCCAAATGCTATCATGTTTGCTTGCTGTCAAAGGTAGCTTGGTAATAAAGTCCATCGCTACACATTCCCATTTCCACGTAGGAATTTCTGGTTGTTCGAGCAAACCAGATGGGCGTTGGTGTTCAGCTTTTACTTTAGAACAAGTCAGGCATCTAGCTACGAACACAGCAATATCCTTTTTCATACCGGGCCACCAATAAGTAATGCGCAAATCCTTGTACATCTTATCAGCGCCGGGATGAATAGAATACCGAGATTTATGCGCTTCACTCAGGATATCAGCGCGAAGATTCTCATCAAAGGGAATCCAGATGCGATTAAGATAGCAGAGAATTCCACTCAGATTAGGGACAAAGAGTGCTTCCGCGCCACACGCTAACTCGGCGCGAAGGTTACCATTACTGATGGATGCGCGCTGCGCGGCACGAATACGCGATTTAAGGTTGCTTTGAATCGGCGCGAAGTGAAGCTGCGTGCGCGGCAAAATACAGTTAAGCTGGCAGGGTTTTCGGCTGAGCGCATCGGCTACCACATTAGCCTTACCAGGATGATACCGGATCTCACAATCGTAATCGCTGATGAGTTCGTTCCATCGGCGTTGCCTCATGTTAAGTTCCTTTTGATCAAAGATATGCTGAAGGCTTTTATGGTCAGTGTAGAGGATACACTTAGTACCATAAAGGTAGTGTCTCCAGATCTTTAAGGCAAAAACAACTGCACCAAGTTCGAGATCGTGAGTTGTATAATTCTTTTCATGAATCTTGAGTTGCCTTGATGCGTAAGCGATAACCTTGCCTCGTTGCATAAGAACACAACCGAGACCTTGGTTGGATGCATCGCAATACACGACAAAATCATCATTACCCTCAGGTAGCGCAAGAACAGGAGCTTCACACAACAATCGCTTGAGCGATAGAAAGGCTTTTTCTTGCTTCGAGCCCCAAATATATGGTTTACCTTTGTGCGTTAGAGCTGTTAAAGGCAAAGCGATCTTCGAGAAGTTCGAAATGAAGCGCCGGTAATAACCAGCTAAGCCCAGAAAGGAACGGATCTCAGAAGGAGAGGATGGCGTAATCCAGTTCTTGATTGCTTCAATTTTGGATGGGTCGACATGGATACCCATCTTGTTTACAACATGACCAAGAAACTGTACTTCATCAGACCAAAATTCACACTTGGAAAGCTTAGCATAGAGTTGTTCAGCTCTAAGCTTTTGCAACACCAACCGAAGATGTTGCTCGTGCTCGGCCTTGGTCTTAGAATACACCAGAACATCATCGATAAACACAATCACGAATTTATCCAAGAAAGGCCTACACACCCGATTCATTAGATCCATGAAAACGGCGGGTGCGTTGGTTAAACCGAAGGACATGACCAAGAATTCAAAATGGCCATAACGAGTTCGAAAAGCAGTCTTCGGAACATCTTCATCGCGGATGCGCAACTGGTGATAACCAGAGCGGAGATCAATCTTCGAGAAACAAGAGGCACCTTGGAGTTGATCAAAGAGGTCGTCAATACGCGGTAAGGGATACCGGTTTTTAATGGTGAGTTTGTTCAACTCGCGGTAATCAATACACATGCGAAACGATCCATCTTTCTTTTTAACGAACAACACCGGAGCACCCCAGGGCGAAGAGCTAGGGCGAATGAATCCTTTAGCAGTCAACTCTTGAAGTTGGCTTGCCAATTCTTGCATCTCAGCGGGCGCAAGACGGTAAGGAGATTTAGCTACGGGGGAAGCACCAGGGACAAGATCAATACGGAACTCGACTTCACGAGCGGGAGGGATACCAGGAAGATCATCAGGAAAAACTTCAGGGAAATCACGCACAACAGGGATATCGCGAAGCTTCTTCTCTTCAGCAGGTTTGACCACATGGGCTAAGAATGCAACACACTTCTTCCGCATGAGTCTTTGGGCTTCGGCGCAAGACATAAGTTTAAAACCACTGGAGGGTTTTTCGCCGTAAATATGAAGATCACCATTTTCTCGAGGAATGCGAATCAACTTCTTGGCGCAAATAACTTCGGCGCGATTATGCGTAAGCCAGTCCATACCAATGATAACATCAAAGCTTCCAAGAGGCATGGGGATGAGGTCGATCAGAAAATCGTTTTCGTTAAGGTTAAGCGTACAATCTTTAATCACTGAGTTAATTAAAACAGTTTCACCGTTAGCCAATTCAACTGAAAAATTTTCTTTTAAATCGTTGCGCGGTCGCGCAAGCTTCTGCTCGAAGGCGCGAGAGATAAAACTTCGATCGGCGCCAGTATCAAAAAGTATAGAAGCATAAAATCCGTTAAGCAAAAATGTACCATTAACTACGTCATTATTCGCTTGCGCTTGGTGCGCGGTTATGTTAAAAGCTCGTCCACGCGTCACTTGGTTTGAAATCTGGTTCACCGGATTCGCTTGTGTGATTTGCACTTGTAGTCTCGGGCACGCGTTCCGGAAATGACTGGGATCACCGCAGTTAAAGCACGATCTGGGTCGTGGGTTTTGGTAGGTTGGTTGTGGGTTCTGCGGGTAAACTGGTGGTGTTGGCGCAATTGGATTGGCGGGAAGGATTTTACAGAACTCAGCAGAGTGACCAACGCGGCCACATCGGTTACATTGACGACACGGGGTTTGGGTTGGGTGGTGAAGTCTACAGGTTGGGCAAAAGGGTTGATTTCCTGTGTAAGGTTTCTTAGGTGGCGGGGCAGGGAGTGCTGGATTGGTTAGGGCATAGCTGTGAACTACAGGGGGAGTTGGGTAGGCTGACAGAGGGTTAGGCGTGTAAACTGGAGGTTGGTATGCGGGTTGCTGGACAATGGGCGGGTTGGTAAGCGCATAGGCCTTGCGCCTGCGCTTGAGGTTGTTACGGTTCGAGGGTTCAGGTTTGGTTTCTGTTGGTTCAGGAACAGTCTTGGTGAGTTTGGTCTTTTCTGTTCCCCGCAGGAACAGGGTTTCTGCTCTGACATGGTTGTCGCTGAGCACAGCGGCCAACTCGATGGCGTCAGAGAGGGTTACTGGGTTTCTGGCCCATACAGAATCTTGAATTTCCATGGGGAGACCCCCAAGGAATTTCTCTATGGCTCGGCGGGAAGGGGTAACAAGGTGAGGGACCAGTAAGCTTAGCTCGTGGAAGCGCGTCGCGTACTCGCGCGCTTCACCGCTGTATTGCTTAAGATTCCAAAATTCCTCCTCCAGGCGCTTAACTTCGTTGGGAGGGCAGAATTCTCGCGTAAGAATTTCCTTAAATTCCTCCCAGAGCATGCTGGAAGCAGCTTCTGCGCCACGCGCATGAGCTACTCCATTCCACCACGTAAGCGCTCTGGATTCCAGGACACTGGAGGCATATAGGGTTCGTCTGTCATGAGGGCATTGGGTATGGAGGAAAGTGTTTTCAATCTTTTCGAGCCATTGGAGCATCACGGTGGCTCCTTCAAGACCTGTGAACTTTGGAGGGTTACCCGCGTTAAAGGACTTAATGTTATAACTGGAGGTATTGTTTTGGCTCAAGGCTTGGGCTATCGCGGCGGCCATTTCCTGGGAACGTTGCTGTCTACGCATGCGCGAGGCTTCTCTTCTCTGAAATCGGCGAGATAGCGGAGGCATTCTAAAAAAATTTTAATTTTAGTTAATATCTTGGTTTTAGCGCAAAGTTTTAATCTTATAAAGCTTGGTTTCACGGAGTCAGTTACAGTCAACAGTTAAAGTAAAATAAATGACTTTAAATGCAGACTTAATTAAGGTAACAAATTCGAATCGAGAATCGACAATTCATGTATCACCATGATCTTCCAAATTCTCAATTTAAAATGACGAGCAAACAAGTATTGGAGATTGACGATTCATGTATCACCATGACTTTTCAATCTTCAATATAAAATATACAAGAAAATGAGTATTGGAGGTTGACAATTCATGTATTACCATGACTTTTCAAGTCTCCAACCTCAGAACATAATCGTAAATGGAAATTGAAAATCAACTATTCATGTATCACCATGACTTTTCGGATTTTCAATCCCAACAAACGAATATGTAAGTAAAATCAATAAAAATCGAAATTCACAAAAATCGAAATATCGCGGAATAAAACATAAAATCATATACTGCGCAAGCGCGAGCATATTCATAAATAACGAATAATTAACAATAAGCGCGCAAACATGAGATTTCTCTCATGCGCGAGAAGGGACTCTTAGGTATTCTAGGCCGTTACGTCTAACCACCTATCCTAAAGTCAACCTGGCTCTGATACCAATCTGTAACACCCCGACCAAAGGCGGATTATACATCGGGGCGCCACATATTGTTTCATTACTCGTGACACTATTGGGTGTCAATATTTAATAAATACATTCATTCGCGCACGCGCAAAGCAAACACAAATATAAATCAACATAAATCAATATATTATAAATCATAATATCCGAACAGCAATAACTTGTCTTGATACATTTTAATCTAGGTCAAAAATAAAGAAAACTTCCTACGTGTCCACAAGCTCCAAAACAGCTACTGCAAACCTGAACATGTGTTAAAATAAACGTCAAACACTTGCGTGTTGGTGAGAAATCAAGTTTAATACAATACATAGATAATCATAAATCTGCGCGCAACACGTGTATGTCTGGTGTTTAACAAGGGTGCAATCAGATTGTGATCAAGCCTAGATAGATCATAGCTCATAGTTCATAGTTCAATCCGTGCTCCCAATTGAGCACAAAAACGAGAAAACATCTGTGCAAGTGTAAACAAAGAAAACCGTAAACGATAGGTCTCCCGTGTTCATCTAATGGATCCATGAAAACTGCGGAATAGGCCGAACAAAGCGGTTAATGATACACACATACAAATAAACAGCCAAGTAAACGTCCTCAACACATGGGATACTGCGCGACTAAAGCTCATAAACAAGTTTAAGACTCTAAGTTTGTATGAACACATGAACATCCCAAAACATTAAAAGCAAAAAGGGATTAGGTACGAGATTACTCACATGATAAACGATGCGGTGTAAGATAAAGCAAGAACCAACTTTAAACAAGCACAAGTTAACCTATAAATAAGATTATTGTTTTAATGATTTGTTTTAAGTCTTGATTATAAGTTAGCATAATTAATAAGTTATTATATATAATATACTACCGGAAAACAGGGCAGAGGAGAGGAGAAAACGGAGGCAAGAGAGGAGGGAGGCGGCTGAAGAACAACGGCAGAGAGCAAAAAGGGAGGAAGAGAATAAGTGTAGTGTGTGAAGTGTTAAGAAAATAGTACTATATATAGGCAAACCCTAGGGGACACAAACCCTAGAAAAGATCTCCAAAAGTAAAAGAAAAGATATCAACAGTAAAAAGTTCTGAAAAGTAAAGATATCAAAAGATATGGTAGCAGGGAAAAAGAGGAAAAGGCTGACAGGATTCAGAAAAAGGCATGGGAGAGGACAGATAAAGTTACTGGTCAAGCATGGCAAAAGCAGATCTCAAAAGATAATGTCAGTCACTTTTTCTACCAACCAATGGGGTTGGTACGCATGCTGCGCCGAAAGTAACTATTCAGACATTAGATAGGTTAGGTCAACAGCTCAGAAGAAAAGACATTACAAAAGCAAACGGCTAGAATAAACAGAAGACTAGACTAAAGGGTCAAGCGCGAGAAGGCTGAGTGCGCGAGCGCGAAGGCTGGCACAACAAACCTTAGCGTGCTGCGGGAAGAATCACAAATCCTTAGCGCGCTGCGGGAAGGATCACAAATCCTTAGCGCGCTGCGGGAAGGATCACAAATCCTTAGCGCGCTGCGGGAAGGATCACAAATCCTTAGCGCGCTGCGGGAAGGATCACAAATCCTTAGCGCGCTGCGTGAAGAACCTAGAATTCTAAGCGCATCGCGGGAAGAACATTCTTAGCGCGCTGCGAGAAGAGTTCTCTTCACGCATCGCAGGAACAAGATGTCTTCACGCAGGCTTCCATGTAAGGAGTCTGGCGCGTGGAGCTGCAGACATCCTTAGGCGGGAAGAACCAAAGGACAAGCAAGGAGTTAAAGGAAAAGGGTTCAAGGCTTAAGGGCGGGACGGCGACAAGAGGGAAAAGAAGGCGGAAAGAGAGGAGAGGGACGGAACGGCGGAAAGAAAGAGAGAGAAAGAGGCGGGAGGGAAAAGTATATTATTATTATTGAAAGTAAAATATAAGTATAAATATTAAATAATAAAAGAAAGAGATCGGGTCAGAGAAACGGGTACCTGGGTCGGGTCGGATCGGGGCAGATGTCACAATATCCCCCTTCCAGTTACTACATGTCCGTCAAAATATATCTTTTGTTTAACATTACTTCATTATGAAGTAACGTTTATGAAAACACGATTGTGAATGAATGTTTGTAAAATACGATCAAGGTTAAAGGTCATAGCCTCGATTGATAGTCTAAGCTATAATTCAAATAACTTAAATATAACTCCTACCTTAGTTCGAATACTTAGAATGATAATAAGATAAGGCATGATCTTGATCTACTCGCTTATGTGATTGCTACTCGATTATAACTTCGTTTCTTGCACGAACTTCGAGAAAACAGCACGTCGGCTTACTACGGTGATAGGGCATGCTTTCCAATGCTATGTGTGTGTAAAGAGAGGTGTGTTTGGGATGAAAGGGACTCATGCCCGTCACCCCCCTTTTATAGCAAAAATTGGGCCTCATCGCGGTACGCGATGGGTTCCTTGGGACCCGTCGTGTGCCGCGACGCCGCAATAATACGTCGCCTTATGCGGTGATGACACGTGGCCTGTCACAACGTGCCACGTGTTGACATGTTGTTGGGCACGTGTCCACTGACTCAGCAAGCCTATCTCGCTACGCGATGGGTTGATTGATACCCCCGTCGCGTACCTCGATGGGACATTATTTTCAGAATTTACATTTCCAGTCCTTATACTTTCTAAGTTAGTGTTTTCGGCTTAAATTGAGGAGGTTAAAAGACGTGATGTTACATAAACACTCCTACGCAAAATGTTATTTTTTTAAACTAAAAAAACTATAACAATATCATACTCAAATTAAAGAGAAAAATATGATCGTTTTTATGGTATAATTTTTTTAAAAAAATATTAATGTACGAAAAAGTTATTATCGTTTAAAAATCATGGGGGAAGTTGAGTTAAAAGTGAAAATATAAATAAATATTAGTAAAAGATAAGGGTAATAATTATAACTATACATTACATTTACAAAAAGTTTATACAAGTGGGAAAAGTTATAACTATTTTAAAAGAAGTTAAAAATAGTGAGTTTTGATGTTGTAATGACATTTTTGTTCTTGTTTTGTACGATGTGTTTCATTACTTGTAAATTACTTAAAAGATGCGTCTTAATTTGTCATCATGTTGTGTATTATATTAGGGGTGTGCACATTTAGGTCCGGCTCGAAAAAACCCGAACCCGGACCGGCCGTATTTACAAACGTATAAAATCGGTCTTTATTTTCACTCCCAATTGGTTTCGGGTCGGGTTCGGGTTAGGTCGGGTCGGGTCGAAAACCGACTAAAACCGAATATGATGTTCATTAAGACATCTCACCAAACAGTTTGCGGGCGTACTTAATCGAACAATAAATCAGGCCTATGATGATCAAGTAAGCACCAAAATTATGAAATCACATTGTACTAATCAAGTAATAAGGAAGAATCATGCACCAAATTCAACACACACTTCAAATTTTGCAAAAAATAATGGTCTAGCATGAAGATAAAAAAAAAAAAATACCTGATAAAGAGATGTTTGTATGTATAATCATTTGGAGCTTGTAATTGACCTGTATCCAGATCTTCTTTGCTTCAGTAACACCATAATCAACACCATAATCAACAGCCGTAGTGAAGCAAAGAAACGGGTCGGTCTTGATTGCAAAGAACCGAGAGACCGTGTATGGTAAGAACCGATACCCGATTATCCATGTCGGTCCTTCTTCGGTCTCTAAAATCCTTTAATGTCGGTCTTCGGGTCGGTCCGTCCTCTCACGGGTCGGGTCGGGTCGGGTTTCTTGCGTTTCACAACCCTATATTATATATAGTAAAGATAAAGATAAAAAATAATTATATCTTATGTTAGTATACTTAAAATATGCGTCTTAATTTGTCATCATTTAACTTTTATTTAATTTAGCTAAATTTTTTTTTTAAATAAGTGTTCTTATTTGAACTTAACCAAAAAGATAGCTAGATCGATGAAAACTGAAAAAACAGAGAAAAAGAGTTAAAATAAGTAAAATGTTAAAATAAGAAAAATTATTCACATAAAACGAAAAGCTTATTAGTTATATATCTTTTAAAGCAACGGACACTAAAATATTGTGAAATGTACACATCAAAAAGAAAATTCAATTCTGATAACTCATACCTTGATGCATCATGGGAGAAACAAAGCCAATACCTACCACACCTATCATAATTGAGATGTCGACTGTACATTAATAATATATTGAAAAATGTTATACCAAATTTAAGTGGTTGTCCTTTATCTTTAAAATTAACATAATTTGTATTTTATATTTCCAAACGTTACACCGTTTGTTATTTGACGCTAACCCAGTTAGTTTTTTCCGTTAAGTCAAGTGATGTGCTTCGCACGTGAGGGCATATTAGTCATTTTACCTATTAATTTAAAATTCTTTTAGTAATATAAATAGAAATGGGGGGAAAGATAATCTATGATTGGTCCAAACATTTGACCAAAAGATCAAAGACAGGCCCTCTGTATTCTTTAAAGTTCCCGTGATCTTTATCTCAAAAATCAATTCCTTAATCACAGAGCTAAACTATTTCTTGGTGACCATCCCTTGTTATAATGATAGTTTTATTTTTATAAACCAACCTGATCAGAAATCTAGACCATTTCTCGGTGACCACCACCATCCAAGCTCTGACTATCCCCTTCCATTCATATTCAAGCCCTCTTGATATAAAGATAAAGCATAGGAAGCTCCACCCTCACCGTCGGGATTCAACATCTACGATTTGCCTGAAACAACAGTTAAATAGCGACAGAATGTGGGTTTCAGGTAGATCGAGTCGTAATACTTTAATGGAGCTTTGATTAGGGATCCGATTTGGCCGGAATAGGAAGAGTGAACTTTGATTAGGCTTCCGATTTGGGCGAGGACGATGAATGTTAGGTTCCGATTTACCGGAATATGCTAATGGATTTTGATTTGGGTTTCATTTTGGTCGGACGACAGTGGTTGTGGTAGTGTTGGTGGATGTGAGAGAGAGAATATGGTGTATGGTGGCTCCGATGGCAGTGTCGGTGGCTTGCCGGAAAAGACGGTGGTGGTGGCTCGCCGGAGGTGAAGCTATGGTGGCAGTGGAGGCTCTGGTGTTTGGTTGCAGGTTGGTG